>NW_019942590.1:42615-97739 GCF_002910315.2 Salvelinus sp. IW2-2015 | reverse complement strand
TGTGTCTCCAAATTAAACTGCCCTCGTGCTAAATTCTTGATCGTACAATATGCATATTATTGTTATTATTGGATAGAAAAACCTTCTAGTTTCTATAGAAGTTGGAATTTTGTCTCTGAGTGGTACAGAACAATTTCTACAGCACTTTTCATGACAGGGTTCAGATTTCAGAAATTTTTACCCCTGATCTGGGGTCTGTTTTTTAAGGCGACAGTGAATGCTATGAAGAAACCGACACTGCCTACGTCTTCCTCTGGGTGTCTGTACGTCATCACGTTTTCAATGGAATCGATGGGACATTCACAGCCATTATAAAAGACCAAAATGTATAGAGACCGTCCTTTCTCGTCGTGCGCCTGAAGCGTGAAGGCCATCGGACTTGCCTCGTTCCAAATCGTTTTCTAACCAGCAATATTTCTCCGGTCATGTTTTCAGTCGTATAGTTGTTAAAAACATCATAATGTAGTTAATTTGAACCGTTTTATAGCAATTATATCCGTTTAGTGCGATTTTGAGGAATTTCTTTGTTGTGCACTCTGAAAGTTGGACACGTTTTGGGTGTCGGTCGTGTGGTGTGGACATTTCGAAGGACAGAGGACATCTATCGACCAAAAGACGTTTATAACATAGAAAGATACATTGCCAAGAATCTGATGGAAGAACAGCTCAAAGTAAGCAATATTTAATATGATAAATCGTGTTTCTGTCGAAATATTTTAAACGCATATTTCGCCATTTTGTTTGGTATAGCTTCACTTGGCCAACCCTGTATTGAAAAGTAAGGATAATTTTAAAAATGTAAATCCGCGGTTGCCATTAAAAACTAATTTGTCTTTCGATTGCTGTCAACCTGTATTTTTTAGTCAAGTATATGATTAGCTTTCAATTAAACTAGATCACTCTGATAGATGACTCAGCATATTTGAGGCTTGATTTCCTAGTATTTTATTTGTGTAACCACGGTTTTTGTATGGCTAAATATGCACCTTTTCGAACAAACTGTATATGTATATTGTAAACTGATGTTACAGGAGTGTCATCGGAAGAATTCTAGAGAAGGTTAGTGAAAAAAATTAATATATTTTGGCGGTGATTACGTTATAGCGCTCTTTGGCTGGAATCGATGCTCTGGTAACGTTTGCACATGTGGTATGCTAACTTATCGATTTATTGTGTTTTCGCTGAAAAACGCTTAGAAAATCTGAAATATGGTCTGAAATCACAAGAACTGGGTCTTTCCATTGCTATGCTTTGTCTATTTTTATGAAATGTTTTATGATGAGTAAATTGGTCATACACGTTGCTCTATCTAGTAATTCTAGTCGATTTGTGATGGTGGTTGCAATTGTAAACTGTGATTTCTACCTGAAATATGCACTTTTTTTTACAAAAAACTATCCTATACCATGAATATGTTTCAGACTGTCATCTGAAGAGGTTTTTTCTTGGTTAGTGGATATCAATATCTTAGTTGAGCCGAATTGGTGATAGCACCTGAAGGAGTAAGAAACTGATGGAGTTAGAATAGTGGTGTATTTTGCTAACGTGTTTAGCTAATAGATTTACATATTTGTCTTCCTGTAAAACATTTTAAAAATCTGAAATGGTGGCTTTATTCACAAGATCTGTATCTTTCATCTGGTGTCTTGGACTTGTGATTTAATGATATTTAGATGCTACTATCTACTTGTGAAGCTATGCTAGCTATGCTAATCAGTGTGTGGGGGATGGGGGGTGCTCCCGGACCCGGGGTAGAGGCTCGTTAGAGGTTAAGAGGCTCCTCTGTCCTCCACTCGTTACCTGTATTAATGGCACCTGTTTGAACTTGTATCAGTATAAAAGACACCTGTCCACAACCTCCAAACTCCACTATGGCCAAGACCAAAGAGCTGTCAAAGGACACCAGAAACAAAATTGTAGACCTGCACCAGGCTGGAAGACTGAACCTGCAATAGGTAAGCAGCTTGGTTTGAAGAAATCAACTGTGGGAGCAAGACACAAATATGCTAATGCGGAACAGCACCCCCTATAGTTGCAAGAAGTTAAAGAGGCACAGGTCTGTGAGAGCCAGAAATCTTGCTTGTTTGTAGGTGACCAAATACTTATTTTCCACCATAATTTGCAAATAAATTCATWAAAAATCCTACAATGTGATTTTCTGGATTTTTTTTTCTCATTTTGTCTGTCATAGTTGAAGTGTACCTATGATGAAAATTACAGGCCTCTCTCATCTTTTTAAGTGGGAGAACTTGCACAATTGGTGGCTGACTAAATACTTTATTGCCCCACTGTAGACAGCTGTGTGCCTTTCCAAATCCATGTCCAATCAATTGAATTTACTACAGGTGCACTCAAATCAAGTTGTAGAAACATCTCAAGGATGATCAATGGAAACAAGATGCACCTGAGCTCAATTTTGAGTCTCATAGCAAAGGGTCTGAATACTTATGTAAATTAGGTATTTCTGTTTTTAATTTTTAATACATTTGATAAAAATGTTTTTTTTTWAACTCTTCACTTTGTCATGATGGGGTATTGTGTGTGGATTGCTGAGGATTTTTTTATTTATTTAAGCAATTTTAGAATAAGGCTGTATTGTAACAAAATGTGGAAAAAGTCAAGGGGTCTGAATACTTTCTGAAGGCACTGTATGTGACCAACAAATGCATATCTGTATTCCCAGTCATGTGAAATCCATAGATTAGGGCCTAATTAATTTGTTTCAATTGACTGATTTGCTCATAAGAACTGTAACTCAGTAATATATATTTCCACACTGAGTTTGAAATCATACTGTGACATTTTGAAAATTATGATAATGCTCTTTTAGTGTAAGTGTTTGAAAAGACTGCTTGAAATTTCAGCGTGTTTTGGTGGGGTGGAGTTTTGGCCTGCCTGGTGGTGACATCACCCGGCAGTAAATTAGTTAATAGACCAATAAGAAAGAGAGTTCCAAACCTCTGCCAATAACAGCTAGTTTTCAGTTTTCCCCTCCACTCAGACCACTCCCAGACAGTCCTAGCAAAACCCTTGTTTAAGAAAGGGCTCTTTGCTAAGAAGTAATATATATATATATATATATATTTTGTACCATTTTAACTGAAAACAATCACAGTAAGGTACTTGATTTTTACCCATAAATGATTCAATATTGAGATAAATATAGCGTCATTTTTCCTTTTTAAAAATGTGTCATGACCAGAAGAGGAAGTATACCGAGGTGGCTCCTCTAGCACTTGAGGAGAAGAGGTGGAAAAGGGACTGAGGTGGAGAGAGAGAAAGCAGAGGGTGCACTGCCGCTGTATGCGAAAGGAGGACAAAGGCCCAGTCGCACTGCTCCAAAGCCCTGACACCATGTGAAATCCTTTGTAAAAACAACTGTATTAGAGGGCAGAGCCTGCTTTTGTGCCAAAGGGCTTTATGAGGGTGGTTGTGGGGTGGGAGGTTACGTCCCAGTCCAAAGCTGGAGCAAGGCTGAAGAACAACCCACTGTTCTAAGAATCATTTCCCCTTGTCTTCCCAAACATACAAATCTAAGTTGTTTTGTCGGTTTGTGTTCTGGGATTGTCAAGTGTTTGGCCTAGTAATTCCTTGTGACCTAAAATAAGTTTGTTCTTGATCATCACAATAATAGGCCTATTCCATCCTGAGAGGACTTGAAAGGAAAGGACGAACCATTTATCAGCAAAAAAAAGAAAAAGTAATTTCATTGGCTCTGCCATCAGTCTGTCAAAGTGAGCAGTCTATCAAGGAGCAGGACACTAATCCGGACACTTCTAAAAAAATCCCTCTATGCCCTCAGACAAACCATCAAACAGGCAAAGCATCAACAACACGTCTGCCACGCTGATCCTCAACACTGGGCCACCTCAGGGGTGCGTGCTTAGTGCCCTCTTGTACTCCCTGTTCACCCACGACTGCGTGGCCAAGCACGACTCCAACACCATCATTAAGTTTACTGACAACACAACAGTGGTAGGACTGATTGCTGACAACGATGAGACCGCCTATAGGGTGGAGGTCAGAGACCTGGCAGTGTGGTGCCAGGACAACAACCTCTCCCTCAATGTGAACAAGACAAAGGAGCTGATCGTGGACGGCCCAGTACATCACTGGACCTATATACTAGGTGGTGTCAGAGGAAGGCCCAAAGAATTGTCAAAGACTCCAGTCACCCAAGTCATAGACTGTTGTCTCTGCTACCGCACGGCAAGCGGTACCGGAGCACTAAGTCTAGGAACAAAAGGCTCCTTAACAGCTTCTACCCTCAAGCCATAAGACTGTCGAACAATGAATCAAATGGCCACCTGGACTATTTACATTTACCCCCCCCACCCCTCCTTTGTTTTTACACTGCTGCTACTCGCTGTTTATTATCTATGCATAGTCACTTTACAAATTACCTCTAACCTGTACCCCCACACATTGACTCGCTACCGGTACCCCCTGTATATAGCCTCGTTAATATTATGTAATTTACTTGTGTTACTTTTTGATTAAATGTTTTACTTTAGTTTATTTTGTAAATATTGTCTTAACTCTCTTGAACTGGATCGTTAAGGGTTTGTAAGCATTTCACGGTAAGGTCTACACTTGTTGTATTCGGTCCATGTGACAAATAAAAATGTGATTTGATTTGAGTATAGAACAGGTGCTTGTGATCTCATTTACACCTCCAAGCTGTCCATCAACACCTATAAGAGGAATGCAGATTAGCACTACGGCCATCCAGCTACATCACTCCACTATCTCTTTTATTTCAAGCCAAGATTTTTCCAGCTTATTTTCATGTTTTTCTTCTCTTCCGGGAAGGAGCAGGTCATATGGCTACAGCATGTGGCTGGATGTAGTTTAACTTTCTCCAGCTACTCCAGCAATTCCTTGCGCTTCCCGTGAATCTCCAACTAGACAACAAGGATTATTCAGCACATTGACTATTCTTCTGTCTTTGGTCATGGGGAGACGGGAGAGGTTGGRCCTCAGTTAGTGCAGATACAGTTTAGTGTACTGTAATAATCTTAGATTTAGGCCTAATTATTCTCTTTGGGTCCTGCCTGTCTCTGGCAGTAAGTCCTGGCGGTCCCTGCGGACTTGGGGAGAGTTAATCGGGCGGGAGATGTCCGTCCTTACTCTTGAGGTGTCAGAGGGGATTGGGTTTCCCTGGGTTTTCCGAAACCCAGACACACAGAAGCCACAGAGCAATGCTGCAAGATACTGCCCCCCCCCCCGCCCCCATTACCACATGCAGGGGTTGCACAATGGGGTTGTAACATTACCTGACGGTTCCTGCCTGATTTCAGCTTTCATGATTGCCTATTGGGTCACCGTAAATGTGCTTCCAAATCAAAAGCGAGTTGGATCATGTTTAATTTATAGCAGGAAGGCTTCGTGCAGTGCSTGTTTTTTTTCTCTTAGCTGTTTGATGTTTTATGTCCTTGGAATGTGCAAGAGGGAGCGGCTTTGGCTCTACCTTGGGCATTTGTGCTGCATTTTGTTTAAGCATAGGCTTAAATGTATTCTGCATCTGTGTAAACYCGAATGTGCATCTTTTGTATGGGATCATTCAGTTGTCTGCAGTATTTTTTTTGTCACCCTAGTACTTTCAACATTACTTTGACCCTTGCATWTAGAAAGAACAAGCTCCAATTGATCATGCAATTTAAAAATGTTATCACATTTCCATTGGCGCTCCAAATCTTAACAGGGAACAACTGTCTTACTCCAAGTCAATTCCTGTAAGAGTTTAGAAACAACTCTCTCCATTCCTACTTCCCTCCATTTTCTCCTTTTTTAAATTTTGTTGTTGGCTGACCCTGTCAGTTTGATGAGCTGTGGGTGATCATTGCTGGGACCAGTATGCTTTGATTACAGCTCCTTCCAGTTACTGTGCCCTTTGATGTGGTTTCCCTGCCGTCCAGGGCTGCAGCGGCCCGCCAGCCAGCCAGGCTCTTGTTATTTCAAAGGGGGAATCCTCGCTCGACTCGGATGGCCTGGGCTGACCAGGCACATGACCACCASAGGCATGGCTGGATACTGATACGCCAGGCTTTAGTGTGATAATCCTACCCACTCATGAGGTTTAATGGGGCTATAGGCACTGCCCTTTAACCGTAAAGCTGTTTATTCACACAGAGCTAACTAGCCTGTAATATAGCCTGTACTCAGCTGTATATTAATAGGTGATAATCATGTTTGGTCACACGCACAAGCTTTCTTGTTGAATGGGACATTCTTGGTTCTGAGTTGTTATTTTTATAAATCGCTTGTTATTTTCTATTAGTAGCCTACGTAATGTAGTGTAGGCCTACTGGGTGTCTGCTTTGCAAGTAGGCCTACATTAGGCTATATTGTTATTGTTGGCTCGTATTAATTTAAACAGGGAAAGTGTTTGTCTAAAGATGTGGAGAAGTGCTGCTAGGGTAACATTACGATAGCTTATTGAAGCTACAGAATTGTAAATATATACTGTATAACACACCACAATGTATACAGCCGTTTACGATTCAATGAAAGTTGACTTAAACGGTGTTAAACACAACTGTTCTAAACATAGAAAACCTAGGATACTTTCCATGTAGCCAGCACCCTACTGCAGTGCACTGCATATTATGGTGTGCTATATGAACTGTGTCCTGATGTTAGCAGACAGCTGAAATTAAAGCCAGGTATGACCTCTCTCTTCCCATGATTCCACGTGATGAAGAACCACTCCTGCTGAGCAGAATGCTCCGGGCACAAAAAGTTATTTTCCAAGAGTCTGGAAGATGAACTCTTCCATTTTTCATCTTGTGGGAAAGATTGTGATATTGCATGGTATAGTGGAGATATGACAGGGTTGCAACATGTTGGTGAAACAGTCCAAAGGATATGGTAATCATTTTGTTGTGTGGCCCAACTGTTGCTTGAGTTTGGTTATTATCAGAAAGTCCACTGTGAGTTTTCAATCAAACCACAGTTATTTCAATGGGAATGGGCAGGGTGGAGAGGTCTATGAGGTAAAGGGGAGTATATTTTAGGGGATTATTAAGTTATACACAACACAGCCAAAGGACTGAACACATCTAGTGTACAATCTTTAATTTGATGTATGATGCCATGGATGGGGACATAAAGAAGGGTTTTGAGGTCAAACTAAACATGTTATTGATACCAAAGAAGTGATTATTTCACGACTTAAGTAGTCTGTTGACAGCTGATTTTATTGGTGAATTTAATTTGTAAAATTGATGTTGAGTCATTTTTCTCTCACATCCTCTGACTGGGAATTTGTGTGAAATGCAGCTAGATGCCAAGATTCAATATGATCCGCGGTAGATCCGCGTTAATAGGTGCTTATAGCAATGTCCGATTGAGCCTACATATGCAGCATTTACCGTGAAGATAACGTTGCCCTTAAAAGGTGCATAGCGGACAAAGCACGATTGGATTGAATCTGGGACTTAGAAACCTCTCAATAATAGTCAGTGATTGACTGAATAACATTTTCATCCTAAAACAAGCTCGTAATATTTTTTTTATTTTCCTATCGTGATAATGAAATAAGTCAGAGACTCATAACACTCAAATGTTAGTTTGTTGTGCTGTTTACTAGTGGTGATGAACCTCCGTTCCTCCAGCTGTCGTGTGCTGCAGAGGCACTGATTGGGTTAAAAGTCTCAGAGCATCGTAAACGTCCTATCAGTGGGCTAGTGCGCAGTCCCAGCCCACCGCCTACCCGAGACAGGGTGCATGTGTTTGTCATTCTGGCTGTCCGCTTCCCCGTTAGTTTCTAACTTCTTTCGCTGCGACTTGTTGCTGGGGTTTTTTGAGTTTTTTGTTGAACAAGTGGTGGATACTGTAAACCGAAGCCATTTTCGGTGAATATTTTAAACTTCGACGAGCACGAACGGAACGCAAACATCTAGAGCTCCAACACTTCGATAAGGTATCAAACCTGTGAAACGGTGTACTTTTTATGTATCCGTTAAATGTCGACTATGGATTGATTCTCTGAAAATACGGATGTTTTTATACCCCATAATCTAAATGGTTTAAATATATATATATATATATATATATGTGTGTATGTTGTTCCTACTGTGTATGGTATTAAAGAGGGGTTTTATAATAATATACAGATAGCGGATTCCGTCTCCGCTGCTGCAAAGTATCGGAACGACTTAATGGAAAGGGCAAGTGATGTTACGCCTAATGGGATGTCCCGGTCTTTTTCTGAACACCGGTGTAGCTTCCTCTCAGAATATGTGTTTTACACGCGTTTTCCTCTCATTGTGTAGCCTACATAACTTAAGTTGATCAACATTATATTTGGTAGGCTAATATGATCATATAGGCCTATTGACATAACGGATAAATAAGCTTCTTGTGTGACAGCAGCTTCGTATAAAAAGTATATTAAAAAAATGGTGGTCATAGCTTACTTTTGAAAATTTAACAAAAACTGCTTTTGACAAAAATTATTTTATATGATCAATTATTTTCACATTGATTGTTTGCGGCATGATGTTATGATTACTACAGTAGACTAGTTTATTTACCTATTTTAACTTGGTACACTACTAGCCTTGAGCAAGCCAACTTCATATAGGTATGTAAAACCCAGCTGTGGAAATGGGCCAAAGGGTCAGCCTTGTCAAAAGCTTCTCCGACACTAGAATACGAATGCCAAAGTCCTCATACATAGTCCTCTCAGGCATGTGCCTGTAGTTTCCAAGATGTTATTAGGCTGAAGTTATTAACTGTCTTGACTGAGTCCTCATAATTACTGTCTATTAGCTTTAATTGAAGGGATGAGGTACTTTGCCTCCTGCTGCATACCTGGTAGTTGCACAGGTCTCACCCCATAATCATGAACTCAACTTGAAAGCAGAAAAACGCATCCCGTTATTCTCAACCTTTCCAGTTTCCACAGACCTCATGTCGGTCAAACAGTGGGACTGTCACTTCTTAAAACCACTGCACTCAAAACCAAAATGAGTTTTCAGATCAGTGTTTGCAGATACACACTGAAAATAGGAGCTATAAATAGTTCATTGTTTATTTATTTATTTTTAATATAAGGAAATGTTGTCAGCGTTCGTTTTTAGGGCATCCGTCCCACACTGATCGATCTGTTATTTTCTAAGGGCACAGACCCCTGTTTGTGTCAGACTGCAGACTGGCCTAGATGTCTCACCTGGATGGCAACCCTCAGTATTGGAGCGCACGCAGCCTCCCGCTGAATTCCTGTGGCAGTGGAGCAATGTTGAAAGCAGATGTGTACTGGTAGAGGGATGCATTATTAGGTTGTGCAACTGATTATTTAGCCAAGAATAATCACAATTTTCATATCACAATTCCATTGACAAAGGTCCAGGCTACTTACGTAAGTCTCTTTTTCATACTTTTTAATTGTTTCATTGCCAGGTTTTCAGCTTTAAAAAAAATCTTTGTTTGTAACTTGTATGGTAGACTGAAAACGTAAACATAGCTCCACTGCCTGCTATTCGGAGCTCTTCAGACAGAGGTTGAAGTTCTTCTCTCCCCCATTCCYACAGCTTTGACCCGACCTGGCTGTCAGTCTCATGTTACCCCCTCACTCATGTTGAGGCGTCGCAGAACACAATCATTCACATTCACTGCATCGCATGGCTGTTTCCCTGCATGGACATGAAGTTTAGCCTAGTAGGCTATGTGATATATCCTAATGGGTGTCGGTTGAACACAAACACGTTTAGTTTGCCATCAAAATATTTGATATAGCCTACGACTGTACTGTGTTTGCATGCTGTCAAATAGAGGCAAGCCGAACTTCGAGAAATGGTTCTGTAGTGAGTTTTTTTGGAGGGAAAGTTATTTGCAAGTAAGCTGTGTCATGAGTCAAGTTTGTTTTGACAGATGTGAAGGTTTTAAAGCAAAATGTCTACAAGGTCGGTAAAATAAGGAAGCCTTAAAGGTTCAATGCAGCTGTTTTTATCTCCATATCAAACCATTTCTGGGTAACAATTAAGTACCTTACTGTGATTGTTTTCAATTAAAATGATAAAAAAGAAACAAAAATAGCTTCTTAGTAATGAGACATTTCTTAAGTAAGAATTTTGGTAGGTCTGTCTTGGAGTGGTCTGAGTGGGGAGGGGAAAACTAGCTGTTATTAGCAGAGAGGTTTGGAACTCTCTTATTGGTATATTAGCTAATTGACCACCTAGTGATGTCACCAGACAGGCCAAAGCTCCATCCCACCAAAACAGGCTGAAATTTCAGGCAGTATTTTTAAACCGCTCTTACACTAAAAGGGCAATATCCTMATTTTCACAATTTCACAGTACTATTCCAACCTCATAGTGTGGAAATGTATTTAAAACACAGGAAAATCAAATGTTTGACTGCCGTGGGTCTTTAAAATGTTGCATAGTTTATCAAATCAATCAAGAGGAATAGAAGCTACGTTCAGTAGATTTATTTTTAAGGCTATATGTTATCAGTTATGATCTGCTAGTAATAGTTTATTACTATGTTCAGGGGGATTTCTGCACTGTAGTACATTTCCATCTACTAGTGCACTTCCATGTCTATCTCTGTCCTAGGCATGATACGGATGAAGTAGACAGTATTGTGTGGGAACTAGTGAGAAGTCGTTTTTCCTCACAACCTCAGCCATTAGTCTTAAAGGGAGATGAGGTTCGCCCAGGACTCCCCTTCACATTAGATTGAGTGCGATTTATTCATCTGGGTTTACGTCAAGTCTGTTTCAGCGGGGGTTGGACTTGGGCAACGTTCCAACTTCACAACCGTGCATTACCTGTGAAAGGCAATTCACTGCTTTTGAAGTGTCAAGCGAATCATGGTTAAACCGCAGACATTCTTTTTTTCCCTCTTACTCTAAAATGTCCCAACTGAAGGTATTTTACATTACACATAGACATAGCCTGAACATATTCTATCATAGGGGCTGAAACTCTAGCATCATAAAGACTTGGAGACCTCTGTTTAATCTCATTCTGTTGGAACCGTTTTATACATTTCATAATGTAGAGAGAGCGCAGGCTTCCCTGCACACAGGCTGCCAATTCATACCCTATCATATTCATACTTTATAAATCACACTTAAGACAAAAATGGCAATGAAGAAGCTAGAGAAATATGGTTAAAGTGACTAATATTTGCTGTTTAGCTATGAGTAAATTAATGAAGATTGATCCCTTAACTTTTGTCTTGCATGTACCTGTTCCCAACCTCTTCCTCGTCTAGAAAGAGCAAGTTAATAATCTGTTTTGCTAACCGTTCGTTGCATTCTGTTCAGATCTGAGTTTTGAGCGTGAACCCTCGTGCGTTTTTCTCTCATTCTCGTCCCTTTGCCCACACAGTTCCCTGGGCTCAGGCATCCACACGCTCTCCTCTTGCTGCTCAGCTCATCAGCTCTGTGTGAATAGAGTCAATGTTCAACTGAATGTCAACATGGCTGGCTACAGTAAAGAGTTAACTATGCGCCTGTCTGCTTTTCCTCCCATTTTTTTCTGCAGAGTGGCAAACCCCGCGCCAGGCCGGCAGGAAGAGGACCATGGCCCTGAGCGACGCCAATGGTGACCTCCTGCTCCTCAGCAATGCCAGCCTGCCACCCAGCGCTACCACGATGGCCAGTGGCACCAGCAGCCCAGCTTCCAGTGCCAGCCTCAGTAACACGGAAGGAGGGGACGTCAGCGTTGTTTCCACACCTAGAACACAGCAGAGGCATAGGCACCAACCAAGGCCAACGCCTCCGCACAAGGAGCCCCAGCAGAGATCCAGAGTGAGTCAGGACGGAGGCGCCGTCAAGCAGAACGGCTCCCTTAGGGCCCCTTCCTCCTCCACCTCCTCTTCACACCTCACAGACTCTCAAAGGTTGGCCAAGCTCCTGCCCTCCGCACTTTCCACCACCTCCTCCCTCTCGCCTCCTCAGCCTCCTCCACTGTCTCCACCTCCCCCGTGCTGCCACCGCTGCCCATTCCATCCCCCCCTGTGCTGCCACGGCAACCAGCAGGAGTGCCACATCTTCCAGACCCATGCCCCTGCCCTGCCCCTTCACCCGGGCTCCTGCTGCCTGCAGGCCTCTCCTCCATCCCTTTGTTTACACCACCGCTGGCAGGAGCACCTCCAGAACCAGCCCAATGTGGCCGGCCTCAGGTACGTGTGTGATGACTGTGTGTTTGTGCTTCTCTCTGCCATGGGGTGGCCTCAGGCATATCTCTATTACCGTGCCTCTCTAACAGAAGCCCTTTCATTGCATTTCCCTGCCGAATGGGTGGTGACTAAATGCTTACTAACATGTCACAGTTAGGGTTGCAAAGAGAGGAGGGTTGCAAAGAGAGGAGGGTTGCAAAGAGAGGAGGGTATGTTAGAGAGGACTTTCGAAGTTTACCAGTAAACTACCAGAATTTGGTAGCAGTTGTGAATAAAGACAATAGTTGCAGAGTGAATTGAAAATGCCATTGTTGATTAGATGCTTTTTTCATTAATTTGGCTTTTTTTCTCTTGAACCAGATGAACACTGAAAAATATGGACACGGATATAAAAAATGAATACATTATACAGTACCAGTCAAAAGTTTGGACATACCTACTCATTCAAGGGTTTTTCTTTCTTTTTACTATTTTCTACATTGTAGAATAATAGTGAAGACATCAAAACTATGAAATAACACATATGGAATCATGTAGTAACCATAAGTGTTAAATCAAAATATATTTAGCCACCCTTTGCCTTGATGACAGCTTTGCACACTCTTGGCATTCTCTCAACCAGCTTCATGAGGTTGTCACATGGAATGCATTTCAATTTAAAGGTGTGCCTTGTTAAAAGTTAATTTGTGGGGGCCTCCCGGGTGGCGCAGTGGTCTAAGGCATTGCATCGCAGTGCTAGCTGTGCCACCAGAGACTCTGGGTTCGAGCCCAGGCTCTGTCGCAGCCGGCCGCGACTGCGCGCTGTGTTAAGAAGCAGTGCGGCTTGGTTGGGTTGTGTTTCGGAGGACGGCTTCCGACCTTCGTCTCTCCCGAGCTCGTACGAGAGTTGTAGCGATGAGACAAGATAGTAACTACTAACAATTGGATATGACGAAATTGGGGAGGAGAAAAGGGGTAAAATTCAACAACAAAAAAAGTTAATTTGTGAAATTTCTTTCCTTAATACGTTTTAGCCAATCAGTTGTGTTGTGACATGGTAGGGGTGGTATACAGAATATTGCCCAATTTGGTAAGAACAGCTCAAATAAGCAAAGAGCAATTACAGTCCATCATTACTTTATAAGACATGAGGGTCAGTCAATCTGCAAAATTTCAAGAACTTTGAAAGTACTGTTGCAGAAACCATCAAGCGCGATGATGAAACTGGCTCTCATGAGAACCACCACAGGAAAGCAAGACACAGAGTTACCTCTGCTGCAGAGGATACGTTCATTAGAGTTACCAKCCTCAGAAATTGCAGCCCAAGTAAATGCTTCAGAATTCAAGAAACGGACACATCTCAACATCAACTGTTCAGAGGAGACTGCGTGATTCAGGCCTTCGTGGTCAAATTGCTGCAAAGAAACCACTACTAGAGGACACCAATAAGAAGAAGAGACTTGCCTGGGCCAAGAAACATGAGCAATGGACATTTAACCGGTGGAAATCTGTCCTTTGGTCTGAGTTCAAATTTGAGATTTTTGGATCCAACTGCTGTGTCTTTGTGAAACGCAGAGTAGGTGAACGGATGCTCTCCGCATGTGTGGTTCCCACCGTGAAGCATAGAGGAGGTGGTGTGGGTGTGCTTTGTAGGAGACATTGTCTGTGTTTTATTTAGAATTTATGGCACACTTTACCAGCATGGCTACCACAGCATTCTGCAGCGATATGCCATCTCATCTGGTTTGCGCTTAGCCCTTCAAGCTGTGTAAGGGCTATTTGACCAAGGAGAGTGATGGAGTGCTGCATCAGATGACCTGGCCTCCACAATCACCCGACCTCAACCCATTTGAGATGGTTTGGGATGAGTTGGACCGCAGAGTGAAGGAAAAGCAGCCAACAAGTGCTCAGGATATGTGGGAACTCCTTCAAGACTGTTGGAAAAGCATTCTTCATGAAGCTGGCTGAGAGAATGCCAAGAGTGTTCAAAGCTGTCATCAAGGCAAAGGGTGGCTACTTTGAAGATCTCAAATATAAAATATATTTTGATTTGTTGAACACTTTTTTTTTGTTGGTTACTACATGATTCCATGATGTGTTATTTCATAGTTTTGATGTCTTCTATTATTCTACAATGTAGAAATGAAGAAAAACCCTTGAATGAGTAGGTGTCCAAACTTTATATATTGTGTGGTGTGTGTGTAATATATATATAATATATATACTGGTACTGTGTGTTCATACATACACATATATATATATACTATATATACATATATAAATATATATATATTATATATATATACATACATATATATATATATATATATATATAATATAATACATATATATACATACATATATATATATATATAATACATATATATATATATATATATACTACATATTATATAATATATATATATATATATATATATATATATATATATATATATATAATATATCACATATATATATATATATATATATATATATATATATATATATTATATAATATATATACACATATATAATATACACATATATATATATATATATATAATATATATATATATATATATATATATATATATATACACATATATTTATAACATATATTATACAATATATATTATATATTATATATATATAATATAATATATGTGTATATATATATGTGTATATATATATTGTATATATATATGTGTATTTATATATATGTGTATATATTAATGTGTATATATATATATATATAATATATATATATAATATATATATATATATATATATATATATACAATATATAGGTATACACATATATATATAATATATATATATATACTATATATAATATATATATATATATATATATATATATATATATATATATATGAGAGAAATTATTCAGTTATAAATTACCATAGATTACCTGTAAATTACAGAAGATTACGGTAGCATACCACCCTAGTCACAGTGTTTAGCGATGATGTTATAGGTGATATGCAGTACCATATGTACATTACTGTTTAAGAGTATGTACATACATGTAACTGAAGCCTTGACTTTTTCCCCAGTTATGCTTCAGAGGAATGTGTTTTGAGTCAACTGTATGTAGGGCAGGTTTTAAATTCTGATAGTAAAATATCTGAAACATTGTCAACATTTGCTATGAWTACATTAAATTGTATTTTTTTTCATTACACCATGTCAGGCATTCAACTGCTTGCATGCCACAGCATTGGACCCTGTATTGAGAAATCAATACATAGTTTTAAGTGCCTTCCTTTCTCTTCTCACACATATCTAAATTCAGCTGTATAATCCCTCTGCCTGCCTGTTGTCCCAGTCCTGAATGTTCAGCTATGTGGAGGTCCAGGTTGTTGTCCTCGGGAGATAACCTGTAGGCCCAGGGGTCAGCTAAGCCAGCAGATGCAGGGAGGAGGGGTCAGCCAGCCAGGCACCCAGGGAGCACAATACCAGCCCCAGAGCCACCACCCTCCCTGCACCCCCAAGCCCCAATGAAAGAGCACTTTGAGAGCCCCGGGGGCTCCAGGGCCGCTGTCCCTCCCCAGGCCCCAGACCATCCAGTCAATCCACAGTGAATGTCCCCCTGGCCTCTCCCAAGCCTCACCTCGCTCATCGGCTCTGAGGCTTTTCTAGGAGAGGTGCTGATGGTTTGATGATCTGTCTGTCCTATTTCCCAGACAAACACAAAACACAATGATCGAGTCACAGCTCAGCCAGACTCGATCATCTCTGCAAGTATGTCTCTCCTCCCTGCTCCATCTCCCCACCTGTAATGGTGGACCAGAGGGAGAAAGACCCTCAAGTACATGTATTGAACGTACACTAAGAATAAACAATAGTTTTGACTCCTGTGGGAGTTGTATATGTTTGTTCTTGGCGGTGTATGACTAGTTAGAGGCTTCGGTAGAGTTTTGTCCTGGGACATGTGAGTTGAAAGTTTGAAATAAAAAAAAACAACAACAAAAAACACATGTGACTTACACATTCCCTGCGTTCAGACTGGGATGGTGGATTTGAACACATTTTTTGGCAAACATTTCTTTAAAAGGGACATATTTACATCTCGTTTTTCACCCCTCCAAAGCACAGACTGGACCATTATGAAACTGGAACCATTTCATGCTTTTCCTAATCATTTACACAGTTCTATATTTAACTCCACAGCAAATAAAATATAAATATTGAAGATGGAATTATTTACTCAGCTCCTCTTCATGGTAGCAAGTACTTTCGGGAGGTTGATTTGTGTAAGACTATATTTTTGCTTACTTTTCGCATGGAAATGTCCTGCCAAATGGGTTAAGATCCCTGTAAGTCCATTAGAGAGATGCTCTCTGTGGGTGGCTGTGAGAGCTTCGGTTTATGTACTCGTATTGGGTGGGTACAAACTCCACCCACGCACATTATGCAGTTGGGTGGGAAAATGTGGCRAAGGATAGCATTTCAGCCATTTGGATGCATTCACTGGCATCTGTGGCTTTCATAAAAACAATGATATATATATAATCCATGTCTGAATGAAGAGCAGATGTTCCTCAGCCATGTGCCTCTCTAATGTTGAACGGCTCTGTATTTAGTAAACAGGTCCCTCTTGTTCTGTGATGGCAGGTTTGAATTAAAGGCCAATGTTGAGTTGCTCTCAAATCCGATCCCCTTTACAGTGGTATTGTGCCTCCAATGTCTCCAGAGAGATTGGAGATTGGAAGATAAGAGAGAAGGATAAGCCCGGCTGTCTGGTACAGTCTCCCAGTCCCTGGCTGGCCCCAGACGTTCAGGGCTTTGGGCCTCTCCTTTTCCCCCGTGTTGGAGCACGGTGCGCCAGGGAATCCCTCTTCGCATGGAGGGAGAGGCTTTTTAATGCCTCGGTAATTTGAGGGTACGCAGTCAGACAAGATCGTGTCAAATATCAGTTTGATCTCAAAGGCTGTAATCCGCGAGATTAGGCAGAGGATTACGTGTATGATCACAGCACTTGGTCGTTACGCCCAGCTATGGAGACCCCCTCCTCCTTCCGATAAGGTTGCACTGGAGTTCTTTTGTCCAAGAACTATACAATCAAGAACTATAGAACTCCTGTTGAGACACATGCAGCGTATTAATCCACCCATTGTAAAATTACTGTCTTTCTCGATCTCTCTGTTTTACTCTGAGAAGTGAATGGATATATCCTTGGATGTAAGGATGGAAATCCACTATGAAGGAAAAGGTCAGCTCAGCAGAACGGTTGAGCAGAGGAAGGATCTATATGGTGGTCTGGGAAATGCATTAAGATTGTCAGTGTCTGGTAAGATGGTGACTGTTTTCTATGATTTGAGGATCAGGGGGAAACGATCAGTCAGAGCAGTAGATAAGTCTGTGACCTTGGGAAGTCAGCTGTTTGGCTGCCGTTTGACTACAGTTAGCCTCATCTCAATAGGTTTTCGGGCTCTGGGTTCTTCCAAGCCTGTAATTTGTTTTGATAGAATGCTCTCAAGGCACCTTTTCAGCTCCAGCTGCACTCCCAGATAGAGAGTGGCATCTACCTGTGCTGCCGAGACTGGCCTGACCTTTCATGGCTGAACAACCCCCAAAGAGCCCGCTGACACTGAACTATCCAGGGTCACGTCATGATTATAACCTCTCTCTCCACTCACCCGTGGAGGGCTTTTGCCCATGCGTTGTTTCCTGCTACATTCCTGTTATTCTAGCGGCCACAAGTTTGAATTGGTTTCATGCCTTCTCGGAAAGCAGGCATTCCTTCCCTTTTCTATAGAAAGGTCTATTTTTGTTAACTCACGCCTGTTTGATTTTGTACTCAAGTACAGTTTTTTGACTGGAGGTAGGGGGTTTCCCTGGTGCACAGGAACACGTATAAAACATGACACCTCATCCGGCCTGAACGTTTCATTATATTGGATGAATTTAAGAATTCCTGAATTCCTGTTATATTGGATGAATTCCTGAATTCCTGTTATATTGGATGAATTTAAGAATTCCTGTCAGCTGAATATGACATTAATTCATAGCCTGTCGTTTATAAGAACTCCCGAAGGTTTCCCTTTAAACTTTTTATTAAATTTTTTTAGATCATGACTCGTATCTTTTCCCCAGTGAGAGATCTCTTTTGGAAACATTAACTAATATACCAAACTGTCTGACAGCTGCAAGCCCCGACCGGCCAGGCGGCCTGAAAATGATCTTTGTGCTATGGATTTCAGGGTGCCAGTTTGACAAGGATTTGCGCATTATCAAGAATAACAACTGTTTGCGATGCCTGCTGCGGTCTGAGGAGCCTGGAGTCCTCAATGTGAACCCTTGTGAAGTAGCAGCAGGGCTTTTCATGCTAGCATTTTATCCATTTGGCCCATTAACCACTATACAGAGACATCCATCACGCCCAGCCTCAACACTGACTGCTAAAGATGCACCCTGGTGTCTGTGGGGAGATCAGGGGAAAGGAGAGACGAGCACCGCCTGCCCCAGAAAGACACAAAACACGAGGGAAAGCAGGGATGGAGGGAGGGAGCGGCCTGCTTCTATTTTATCTCCACCCTGTCATTCCACAGAACTACCCAGTTGGCTTCGAGTGTTCTGCATCTATGTGGTGTGGAGTGAGTTAAGCACAGGCAGTAGCCTAGTACACCACAACACACACTCCAGCCCATTCCTGATCAAGGGAGGGGTGTGTGTGTGTGTGTGTGTGTGTGTGTGTGTGTGTGTGTGTGTGTGTTGTGTGTGGTGTGGTGTGTGTTGTGTGTGGTGTAGTGTGTGTGTGTGTGTGTGTGTGTGTGAGAATGATTTAGCCTGCTACATGAGTTCAGGGAGAAGTTCCACTGAGAGACAGGTCAACACTACTCTGTTTCTGCCCCCAGGGCTCAGGGTTGCGATGTTGTAGATAATGTTTTTACCCCATGCATACCTTTACACAGGACCAACAGAATTGGGCCAAAAAGCTTTTTTCTTCCCCCTCAGGGACAATTTATCACCTACTTTGACACTCCGAGACACTTCTGCCTGTTGTAAAACTTGAGCAATTGGACCCTCCGGGCCTGTTACTTCAGCAGTTCATTTGCTGTTGAAGGTGGCAATCTGGGTCTCTTAAAAGCTTGTAAGCCGCGTTTGTTGATGTTAGACGTTTTCACCTGAAGAAACCCAACTTAATGATCCAAGTTACATGTTGTTAAGTCATGAACATTTCAATAAGTTCTAAAAACCAGAGGTAAGTTCGCTCCCTTTTTCAAATGGCAGTATTATAATGTAAGAGGAGGGATAGAGCGGGGTCGCTGTGGCCTTAGTGTGGTGTTTTTCCTTATTCCTCCCTGAAGGATGAGTGATGGGAAGAAGTTCACCGAGGACAAACGCTAGTAGTGTGTCCCATGTGTGAACCTTCCCCTACTCCGGCTGCTCTCGTCCACGGGTGAGGGAGTTGGGGGGTGAGAGGGAATCAGGGGGTGAGGCAGCTGACCCCCGTACCTGCGCGGGTGGATAATAAGAGGGGTGAGCTCCCAGTGGCCCTGCTCCAGATCCCGCTTTATACTGTATGGCCCCTGAGCATGAGGCAAAGCAAAGCCCATAAAGGTACCCACCCAAGATCAAAGAGCCATACTATCCTATAAACCAGGATCAAAGCTGGATCTGAACAGCACTCTGTCATAACTTCAAATTAGGTTGCTCTCTTTTTTTTCTTCTGGTGGAGGGAACAGTTGTTGAGGCTTCAGGTGGATGAAAGGCTGGCTGGCTGGCTGGCTGGTATTATCTCCACACTCTGAGGCTCTAGGCCTGCACTACAGGTTCTCCCACGGCTGACTCGGCTCCCTGGGGAAATGGGCATAACGGAAGATTTGATCATGTTTGTGTAATGCTTTAAAAATAGTTACTAGCATGTAACATGAGCCCTTGTGGATGCCCTTATAACAACCTGTCCAAGTGGTGTATATAAGGTCAAGGAATAATTGCTCACTCGTATGTACAGAATTGCATGGTTTATTTCGTTTATAATGGACCTTCATCAAGATGGGTCCAGTAGGTACACTTCGCTCCAGTGCTACAATCAGTGCTACTCCCCTCTCATTTGTTCTTATAGTAGTTCAAAACCTGTCTTGAGAATACACTGTTGTATTTTTCATCCTGGATTGAATGAATATTCACACATTTACATGAAAATGCATGCAGCTCAGTGTCCTGACGTCACTCTGATGTACTGTAGATGTGAGGGTTCCTCTGAATCACTTTGCTTTGTCTCTTTCTTTTTTTTCTTCTCCTGCCTCTGTGCACTTGGTGAACTTAGCTAACGGTTGGAATGTTGCAGTTCGGCCGGCCCCCTCACACTCACTCTCTCAGCCCAGAGAGGACAGGTCGGACTCCATCACTGACGCTCAGCCTCACAGTCCCAACAGCCCTTGGCCGTGGTCTGCAGCTCACCAGACGGCTGTGTCACCAGACACCTCTAAGATGTCACAGCGCCGTCTTGCCAAACCCTCTTTGTCAAGAGCTGCGGTTAGAGCTGGAGAGCCTTCAGACACTGTGGCCTTAGATGGCCTGGAGAGAGCAGAGAACATGTATAGAGTAGTGTAAAGAGGATGTCTGGGGAGAAGGAGATGAAAAGGGTGAAAAATTGATCTCTTTACGCAAAAAATACTCTGACTATCTCTGAGATCAGTCCCAGGGCAACGAACAGTAGCATGCTGGATCAAAGAGACACAGGCAGGAGCTAGAGGCACCGCTGTGCTTGAAACTGGATATTGTGGCTAAATAGAGGAATATGTGGTGCTTGGGCTTTTTTTTTATGTGTTTACCTTTCTGTCTAGACATGTATGCATCTTATCACATACGTCTTAATGGAGGGCGTACCTTGACATTGGGCCAAATGATGAGTGGGAGGTTTAGTCTCAAAATGGCCACCACAACAGGCAGGGCAACTCTAGCCTGGTTACCATTCTGTTGAACTGTTTAGCCAGCATGACAACTGCAATAGAGTTGGCTAAAGCAGTAACAGTGTGTCAACTAAGGGTGGGCAGTTCATGTCAAGCATGCTAAAACGTCCAGATCTCCTTACCAGGCGGCTTCCAGGACTTAAGTTGTTGGACGTCTTCATAAAGACACTGGGAGAGGAGATGACTGGTCAGCACAGCTGCTTGCCGTTGGTTCCGCTCCTTGACTTTGTGCAGTAGAGGAGTCCCGGTCATGCAAGCAGCAAATGGGAACACAGTCTCCCATCTTTCAGAAGCCCAGTCCTCCAGGTCTGACGGCGGATGTTGGACGTAATGGGTTGGGGCTGGCAGCTGAAAGCGATTGGTTCCGCTGCTGGAGGTCTTGTGGAGGGCTCTGAACGTGTTCAGTGACTTAGACCTGTTGTTCTGCCATAGGAATAGGCCAACATACAACACACTCGTCTGGTACTGCCTCACGTCGAATCTGTGTCAAGACTGACATGACATCCATAGTTATGTTTATGATATGAGATGTGTGATTATTCATTAGTATTGGTGGTTGGGCGATATTAAGATGGCATCGTCTATCGACGATGATTGACAGCTATTGTCAATGGTGACGACATTGTGACGTGACAGACGATGGTTTAGCCTATTTGAACTTGACAGGTGCCCCGCAGTAAAGAACGGAGTCTTGCAGCAGGGAAGCACACAAGTGACATTCCTAGTAATTTGCCTGTTCCTATTTGCTATAGCTTTTTTCAATAAATATGTGATACAGAACGCAGAGAGGAATGTAGTCCAGACAGAGCGGAGAATTGTCCAGTCAGAGAATATTGTTTGTCGGATGCATGGGCTTTAGTCTATAGCCTAAACCCATTCATATTTTTTTWAATGTAATGTACACCTTAACTATCTTGTGTTTTAGATGTTTTAAAAAAGGGACTAATAATGAGATAACAAATAATAAAAATGACAAGTTTAAGCAAAATAAGTTATGCAGACCTCCAATCGAGTTGCAAACCAAATGGCCAATAACCCATCCTCATTCCTCCTACTGGCCTATCATAAAAGCCTTAAGACAAGTTAAAGTTATGAAAAGTGGCTTATTTCCCAAGTATTCTAGGCTACAAAAGGTCCTAAAGTTGTGGCTTTCAAAAATAACCAGAATGAAAGTCTATAGCCTAAGCCAAGGCTATTCTCAATCTCCGGTTTATGATGGATGAAACAAATGCTTTTCCGCCCTATTTTATTAGGCAAAATAAAGCAATTATTATCCAGTTCTGAAGACCACCCGTTCCTCATCCGACAGTTATTGCTCCATCACAGCTCACCACACATATACAGTTGAAGTCGGAACACTTCGGTTGGAGTCATTAAAACTCGTTTTTCAACCACTCCACAAATTTCTTGTTAATAAACTATAGTTTTTGCAAGTCGGTTAGGACACCTACTTGTTGCATGACACACGTCATTTTTCCAACAATTGTTTACAGACAGATTATTTCACTTATAATTCACTGTATCACAATTCCAGTGGGTCAGAAGTTTACATACACTAAGTTGACTGTACCTTTTTAAACAGCTTGGAAAATTCCAGAAAATGATGTCATGGCTTTAGAAGCTTCTGATAGGCTAATTGACATAATTTGAGACAATTGGAGGTGTACCTGCTGATGTATTTCAAGGCCTACCTTCAAACTCAGTGCCTCTTTGCTTGACATCATGGGAAAATCAAAAGAAACCAGCCAAGACCTCAGAAAGAAAATTGTAGACCTCCACAAGTCTGATTCATCCTTGGAAGCGTTTTCCAAACTCCTGAAGGTACCACGTTCATCTGTACAAACAATAGTACGCAAGTATAAACACCATGGGACCACGCAGCCGTCATACCGCTCAGGAAGGAGGCGCGTTCTGTCCCCTAGAGATAAACGTACTTTGGTGCGAAAAGTGCAAATCAATCCCAGAACAACAGCAAAGGACCTAGTGAAGATGCTGGAGGAAACGGTTACAGAAGTATCTATATCCACAGTACGAGTCCTATATCGACATAACCTGAAAGGCCGCTCAACAAAGAAGAAGCCACTGCTCCAAAACCGCCATAAAAAAGCCAGACTACGGTTTGCAACTGCACATGGGGACAAAGATTGTACTTTTTGGAGAAATGTCCTCTGGTCTGATGAAACAAAAATATAACTGTTTGGCCATAATGACCATTGTTATGTTGAGGAAAAAGGAGGAGGCTTGCAAGTCGAAGAACACCATCCCAACCGTGAAGCATGGGGGTGGCAGCATCATGTTGTCGGGGTGCTTTGCTGCAGGAGGGACAGGTGCACTTCACAAAATAGATGGCATCATGAGGGAGGAAAATTATGTGGATATATTGAAGCAACATCTCAAGACATCAGTCAGGAAGTTAAGCTTGGTTGCAAACGGGTCTTCCAAATGGACAATGACCCCAAGCATACTTCCAAAGTTGTAGCAAAATGGCTTAAGGACAACAAAGTCCTGACCTCAATCCTATAGAAAATGTGTGGACAGAACTGAAAAAGCGTGTGCGGGCAAGGAGGCCTACAAACATGACTCAGTTACACCAGCTCTGTCAGGAGGAATGGGCCAAAATTCACCCAACTTATTGTGGGAAGCTTGTGGAAGGCTACCCGCAGCGTTTGACCCAAGTTAAAGGCAATGCTACCGAATACTAATTGAGTGTATGTAAACCTCTGACCCACTGGGAATGTGATGAAAGAAATAAAAGCTGAAATAAATCATTCTCTCTACTATTATTCTGACATTTCACATTCTTAAAATAAAGTGGTGATCCTAACTGACCTAAAACAGAGAATTTTTACTAGGATTAAATGTCAGGAACTGAGTTTAAATGTATTTGGCTAAGGTGTATGTCAACTTCCGACTTATACTGCACACACGCACACACACACACACACAAACCTGCTCCATGCTGCAGCTCCTCCTCCAGAAAGGGATATTAGAAAAGATTTGCCTGCACTTAGGCTCTGCTCTTTCAACAACATTAACTTCCGTCATGATTCAACCAGTTGCGTTCGATTTTGCATTATAGCCCAACTGTCGTTATTTTATTTTTTAAATACAATTTTGGTTGGCCAATAGGGGGTGAAATGGCATATGGGTACATACATAATCACGATAGGAAAAAGGCTGACATCGCCCAACCCTAGTATTGCTAAAACCGGTTTAAATGTTCATCGTGGACCTAGCCTATTTAGCAAACATCTGAACACCATAAGTGACTAGGCCTACGTTAAATAATTCACGACACGTAGACGGTCATTATTGGCATAGTGACTCGTGTATTGCGTAATTCGCCCTTCTCGGACTAGTTGACAAAGATGTCTGCTGGTTAGCACAGTGCAGGGTTGGTGATGGCATGTGCAATACCCTCACATTCCTTGGACTGTGGTTCTGAAGCCCCTGGACTCAGGGGGTTAAGCTGGTTGCTATAAAGAGAGAGGCCACAGGATAATAAAGACATCTCTTGGACAGCTTGTAACTATTGGCTACAGTGTTGAAATCCGGCCTGTTTGCCTGGAATTTGCACACGCCCATATTTCAATCCCAAGAATGTGGAGATGGCAGGTGTGACCTCCAGACCCAGTTCACTGGCGGATGTAGCTGTCCATGTCCCTTCTGCACTCACACATACACACTGCGCTTAGACTTATTATACAGCAATAATCTCTGATTCAGACTCATTTTCTCATACACGCTTGCATCCAGAGGCCTTGTTATCTCCAAAAAGACCTTGTCAGAGACCTGAGTTGTGTAACTAACTTGTAAGTACAATGTTACAGTATTATTTCTTACAAGCTTGTATGTACCTATAATCTATTTAAGGTATACAGTGGAAGTTGATGAACTTAAAGGGATACTTCTGGATTTTGGCAATGAGGCCCTTTATCTACTTCCCCAGAGTCAGGTGAACTCGTCAATACCATTTTTATGTCTGCGCCCAGTATGAAGGATGTTGGCGGGAGTTTCACTAGCCAATGCTAACTAGCGTTAGCGCAATGAGATACTTTAGACTGCCAGTCACTGCGCTTACGCTAGGTTGCAATTGTGCTAGTAAACAACTTCCTTCAAACTGCACGCAGAGACATAAAAATGGTATCCACGAGTTCCTCTGACTGTCTCCCTTTAAGTGCATGCTTGTGGCTACTCCCTGATGATCAATATATATATATATATATATCTTCTTTTTTTACTCAACATTTCACTACAATATGTAATGCCTAATGCATCATGCTGATATTTGGATTTCACCCTCAAGCCAATCTTACAATTCCATCGCTTGAATGAGCCTCTAATTGTGTGCAGTGTTCCAGTGAGTTTTAATCACGGGAGCGAATAATTGAGAGTTGACAGTAATTGCTCTTGCCCTAACTTGAAAGCTTCATGCAGCCCCCGATTTCCAGAAATATCTGCCGTGTCTGTTAGCAGTTTTCCCCCCTCAGCTCTGTGACCCCTGACCCCTCTCGCCTCCCTTCACTCCACCACACGTCAACATGGCCACCTCAGCCTAACCCAGCCACTGCTCCAAAGTTACTTTATTTATTAACCCAGTGATCCATAAACATTCCCCTTTCTGATAAATAGAATAACATTTAGGAAGGGTAACTGTTGTAAGTTTGTGGAAGAAATGTGGGGAGTTTGTGTGAAGGGGGACTGGGATCAGAGGAGTGGGAAAAACCAGACTCGTGGTTTGTCATCCTGCTGGATTTAGAGACTGTGATCATCAGTCAACGGATTTCTCCTCCACACCCCACTGCCGCCTCCTTAAAAAACATTTTTAGTCTGCGTTTCTTCACATTGCTGCTCTCATTGACAGATTGGATGACAGAGAATTGAGACACAAAGCTTGTCTTTTGAATGCCAACTTCAATTCCTAATCTAGGCCTATACTTTTTTGAAAGCGAAAAAAAACAGTTGAAAGTTTCATGTGGAAGCCATAGTATCTGAGGATTCGGATATCTGTCGTGAATCCACAGTATAGTCCTCTGTTTAATACATCTTATTTGTCTGAAATGCAATCATGATCCAAAACAGATCTCGCAGATAAATAGGCAGCAGTGCTCTTTTTGATGGCTCCTCGACTAAAGATGTTTTATGAATCCAGTCCAACTATTTCCAATAACTCTACTTCATTCTGAACCATAATATCTCTGTCCCGAATTCCGCTGTTCAAGGCCCCTACATGGAAACTAATGGACAGCACAGAAAAGCAATAAATTAAGTTAGACTTTTCCATGGCAAACAATGCTAACTTAAGGGGGATATGTTTTTCATTAGGCATTGTTAGTATCAGGCTGTAACATTTTAAAAGATGAATCCCTGGCTATTTTTCTTGAATGCAAAATTATAGCAAGGAGTCACACTCCATTTCTATGTGGTAGTGTTAATGGGACTTACCTTGTCTAGAATATGCTAATTGTTCTAAGCCAGTGCCATACAACATCTGGTTGTCGTATTAACATGTCCAGATAACTTTAAAGGGGATTTACTGCCTCCCCAGAAGTTGTTAGTGGTGAAAAATTCCCGCCAATAGCTTTTGTTCATCTCTGCCTCACCGTGCCATGGCAACCACTAATTATAGCATTCCATGGATTCCCTTTTAAAGGGAAGGAGGAAAAATACATCCATCTCTTGGCCATATTGCTCCAATCACGCTGAAATATCCTGTGTGCTGTGATTGGCTGAGGCAGAGGATCGTCTGAGTCCACTTCCTGTTTGGGATACTGATTTCCTTGTTTTCGTTTCTTGTGTGTAATCTTACCTAGTCCCTGATGTGGGCTGTGAGGTCTGTGCCAAATTGTGACTGGTAGTGCAATACTCATGCAGGTTGCAGTGAATAGAATGTGGATAAACATCAAGGTTGCAGTAGAAATCATGATGTCCTTCCTTGGACATGAAGTTAGGACAGTCTGTCCATTTCTACAGATTTCTTTGTCACAGCTGTGATCACGTGAGTCTGTCCCCGTCTCCTCTCTGTCATTTGCTGTCAGTATGAGCATTGTGTATATTGTATGTGAAGACATCTCCAACCCACCCCTTCCACCTCTACTCTCCCCCCTGCCCTCACCCTTCTGGCCTTGCTCTTATCTGTACCGGGTCTGTGTGATCCGGTGGCAGTATCTGATTCCCTCTGACTCATGCTTGCACTCGGCAGCCCGGAGGCTTCCCACTGCTCTGGGAAGGTGCTGATGGGAAGTCCAGACAAATCCAGAGCAGCTGAAAGCTTCATATGGCAACGGGGAAGCCCAGTGCAGATCCTCTCTGTCTGTGTTTATGGCACAGGAGACATCACCACTAATGGGACTCTAGTCCTCTAAATCTTTTAGCTAAGCTTTACAGATTCTTCATGCACTGCAGCAGTGTGTGGGGTTTTTGTAGATTAGAAACACAAAGCTGACCTAAAGAAAGAGATTGATTTGTGTTGTCTAAAACAATTAGCGTAATAGATTCTTCATTCACTTGCACATCTGATTGGTATTTTTAAAATGAAAATGAAAAACGTTACACTCGGGAATGGGGCCTCTTTTTGGTTATGTTAGTTTGAATACTGCGAGTTGTTCCCCACAAGGTGTGTGCTGTATTGCTGCTCAAAAACATTTCATGAAAAAACATGTTCCCCCTGCACGGATGCCGAGGCAAATCTGGTTTTGATTGGCTGATGCTTTGACTCCTAAATGTAAACCTGATTTACCTCCCTTTGTTTTGCAGCCCTGCAAGGCCTTTTCGGTTCCCCAAAAGGTAAGACCCGCCAAAAATATATATTAAAAAAAAAAAATTATTAAGAAAGCTTTTCTCTCTCCTTGAGTCCATCAAAACCCAGCCGAGCTGTCATTCCTGTGTAGTGAATCATCAGCGTTATCGATGTGAAAAGGGCTCTCTGTACCTGGAACCTGCTAAAAGTCACCAATGCTCCATTACAAAAGATGCCTTTAAGTAGTTTCTCTCAAGTCAGAACACTGAATATACTTGAATAACTACAAAATATTAAATAATGTCATTTTAATGAGCACCTTCTACTCTTTTTGATGTTCTACTGGTGTATCCATGTACCCGTCTCTTTTCTGCGTGCTTATCAGTACATATAATATTCATATAGTTATAAAGCCATCAGCCTTGTGTTTAATCAATACCTGTCCTTCATCTCCAGCTATGCAGAGCTGATTGCTGATTGGCCAGTGGTKGTCCTGGGGGTGTGTACAGTCCTCATYGTGGTGTGTGCCCTGGTGGGTATCCTGGTGCCAGACCTGCCAGACTTCTCAGACCCTTTACTGGTGAGTAGGCCAAGCCGACGGAAGGCACAACACTTTCTCCATAGAAAATCTTGGTCCTTATTTGACCAAGATGGACAACATATTGTTTCGCACACACTAAAATCATTATACTGAGTGGATGTGAAAAGTCCAAGGTGAATTTCCTGGTTAACTAAAAAGATGTCCTCTATTTCTTCAGGGATTTGAGCCACGAGGCACGGCCATAGGCCAGCGACTAGTCACATGGAACAACATGGTGAAAAACACAGGGTACAAAGCAACCCTGGCTAACTACCCATTCAAGTATGCGGACGAGCAGGCGAAAAGGTAACAAGTATAACCACACAGATCCTGTCCATTTGATGTCATCCTCGTAACCCTTTAGTGAAGCAGGCTAGATCAGGTTTAGGCCTGAGATGGAGTGATGAATGCTGCTGAGAGACAGACAAGCAGACATACTAAATCTCAATCCCATCCTGCAAAAAGATCGGTGGGGAGGTTGTTCTATCCCAGGCCCATCTTCCATTACTTATCCCGATCACTGGGGGCCTGGTGAATAATCAAGGGCAGGTGTGTGTTTGCGCATGCAAGTATGTGGACTTGGGGGGCCTCCAGGGCCAGACCTGTCAGCAGGACTCTGCATCATTCTGCCTCAGCCCCTCAGTCTGCTCTGACAAACTCCTGATTAAAGGGCCATCCTGTCTGTCTCTGTCAGAGGATGTCACTCCCTGACCTGGCTATTATTATGATATTTAAAATAATGATAACAATATGATTGTATCATAAATCAGTAGAGTGATCACTATCACTGGCTTTGTCATCACTAATGGGTTGGCCTAAAACCATTTCCTTCATTTGTTTAAGAATGACCCTATTTTTAACTGCCTTTTTCATTTTGTTACCAAGTGAAAATCTAATAAGTATCTGTATGCTTTAAGTGGATTACATCTCATTCTTTCATGTAGATCTTCAGAATTAAAGGAACCTTTTATACAAATGTATGAAATGTCAACAGTGTAATCACACTTCAACTTTTGTATTCCAGTCACCAAGAGGACAGGTGGGCTGAAGATCACTTTGACAGAGATAAAAGACAAGCTGACTGGGACTTCAGTAAAGACAGTTTCTTCTGTGATGTCCCAGGTACAAACTCTTCACGCTTCTTCTGTTTGTCAAGTGTTTGACTGACAATGCTTGACTGTGATGAAATGCTAACCAGATGCTCTTTACTGTATGTGCAGGTGACAGATACTCTAGATTAGTATTCACATCTGCAGAGGGGAAAAACCTGTGGAACATACAAGCAATTAAATCTATGTGCAATTTGGACAATACACGGGTAAGTGGAACAGCACTGTTGAAGATGTGCCTCAGTATTTTCTMATTTCAAATGGTGCAATAAGCCCCATCATATTAGTCAGGTTATGGCTGGAGTCTATGCTGTCTCAGGCTGGAACTATCCTGACTTCCTGATATATTGGCCTTGTCTCCTGTTCTGATCTCCTTGGGTCAATAGTTCTGTTCTATTCTAGTCATACTGTTCTTATCTCCTGTTGTGTTGTCCCCAGGTGCGCTCCCACCCGCAGTACTGGAGCCTGTGCCAGCGCACCACTGACGCCTCCTGCTGCCCCAGCTGGACCCTGGGAAACTACGTTGCCATCCTCACTAACAAGTCCTCCTGCCAGAAGATCACAGAGCGCGACGTGTCACACACCCTCAAGATCCTGCGCTCCTGCGCCAAGTACTACCACAATGGAACCCTGGGCCCCGACTGCTGGGACATGACCACGCGCCGGAAGGACCAGTCTAAGTGCACCAACGTCCCCCGCAAGTGCACCAAGTACAACGCCATCTACCAGATCCTCCATTTCCTGGTGGACAAAGACTTCCTGAGCCCAAAGAACACAGACTACCTTATCCCCACCCTTAAACACAGCATGTTGTTCTCCCCAACAGAGAAAGGGGAGACCATGATGAACATTTACCTGGACAACTTTGAGAACTGGAACTSCTCGGACGGCGTCACCACCATCACGGGGATWGAGTTCGGTATCAARCAYAAYCTGTTCCAGGACTACCTACTGACGGATACCGTGTATCCAGCCATAGCCATAGTAATTGTGCTGGTTGTCATGTGTGTTTACACCCGCTCTGTGTTCATCACCCTGATGACCATGATCGCCATTATCAGCTCCCTGATCGTGTCCTACTTCCTGTACCGCATGGTGTTYGACTTTGARTTCTTCCCCTTCATGAACCTYACGGCCCTCATCATCCTGGTGGGCATCGGGGCRGACGACGCCTTYGTCCTCTGTGACGTGTGGAACTACACCAAGTTCGACAAGCCCAACGCTGAGCTGTCGGAGACGGTGAGCATCACTCTGCAGCACGCCGCCCTCTCCATGTTCGTCACCAGCTTTACCACGGCCGCAGCCTTCTATGCCAACTACGTTAGCAACATCACCGCCATCCGCTGTTTCGGCGTCTACGCCGGCACGGCCATCTTGGTTAACTACATACTGATGGTGACTTGGCTGCCAGCCGTGGTGGTGCTCCATGAGCGTTACCTGCCCAACATCTTCACCTGCTCTAAACCTCCCCACCAGCAGACAGGGTTTTGCACCCGCACCCTCTGGGCCAATCTGTGCCAGAAAGCAAACAAGTGCCTGTTCACCGTCTCTGAGGCTTCCAGGATCTTCTTTGAGAAGGTGCTGCCGTGCATTGTGATTAAACTGCGTTACCTCTGGCTTTTCTGTTTCCTGGCCTTCACAGTGGGAGGGGCGTACGTGGTGTGTGTCAACCCCAAGATGAAGCTGCCTTCTCTGGAGCTGTCTGAGTTCAAAGTGTTCCGCTCCTCCCACCCGTTTGAGCGTTACGACGCTGAGTACAAGAAACTGTTCATGTTCGAGAGGGTCCACCATGGGGAGGACCTGCACATGCCCATCACCATCATCTGGGGGGTCAACCCCGTGGACAACGGGGACCCCCTCAACCCCAAGAACAAAGGCAAGCTGATGCTGGACAACACTTTCAACATCGCCAGCCCGGCCTCCCAGCTGTGGATCCTCAACTTCTGCCAGAAGCTGAGGAACCAGAGCTTCGTGTTCCAGTCGGAGGAGCAGGACTTCACCAGCTGCTTCATCGAGACCTTCAAGCAGTGGATGGAGAACCGGGACTGTGAAGAGGCCTCTGTCTACCCCTGCTGCAGCCAGTCTACCTTCCCCTACAAGCAGGACGTCTTTGAGCTGTGCATCAAGAGAGCCATCATGGAGCTGGACCGCAGCACCAGCTTCCACCTGGACAGTAAGACCCCTGGGCCTCGCTTCGACATAAACGACACTATCCGGGCCATCGTCCTGGAGTTCAAGAGCACCTACCTGTTCACGCTGGCCTATGAGAAGATGCACCAGTTCTACCACGAGGTGGACACCTGGATTCAGGAGGAGCTGAAGAATGCCCCAGACGGGCTGAAATACGGCTGGTTCGTCAGCAACCTGGAGTTCTATGACCTGCAGGACAGCCTATCAGATGGAACGCTCATCGCCATGGCGTTGTCCGTGGTGGTGGCCTTCGTGGTCATGCTCCTCACCACCTGGAACATCATCATCAGCCTCTACGCCATCCTCTCCATCGCGGGGACCATCTTCGTCACAGTGGGCTCGCTGGTGCTCCTGGGCTGGGAGCTCAACGTGCTGGAGTCGGTCACCATCTCAGTGGCGGTGGGTCTGTCGGTGGACTTCGCCGTGCACTACGGAGTCGCCTATCGCCTTGCCCCCGAGCCTGACCGCGAGGGGAAGGTAGTCTTCTCCCTTGGCCGGATGGGTTCTGCTATCGCTATGGCGGCGCTCACCACCTTTGTTGCCGGGGCGATGATGATGCCGTCCACGGTGCTGGCCTACACCCAGCTGGGCACCTTCATGATGCTCATCATGTGCATCAGTTGGGCCTTCGCCACCTTCTTCTTCCAGTGCATGTGCCGTTGCCTGGGCCCCCAGGGCACCTGYGGACAGATCCCCCTGCCCAAGAGGTTTCAGTGCCAGGCTTTCAAAGAGGGCACCACCAACGTCCCCTCGCCCCAGGGCAAGCATGGCACCAAGTACCAACTGGACAGTCGAGGAGGAGAGGTGGAGCATGAGCATTACGAGCTGGAACCGTTAGCCTCAAACCAAAAGAACGAGGAGAAACCTGCAGAGGAACAGGAGACGTGCACCCAGCTCTATAATGGAATAGCCCCCCACTCTGCCCCCTGCACACACATCCCCTTTAAGAGCAAGGCAGAGCCTGGCAGAGGTCCCTGCTCTGAAAATGGACTGGGCATACTGGCGACTGACGCCACACCCAGATGCCAGTACTCCCATAACACAACCTGCACATGTGGAGATCCCCCTCACCCTCAGCAGTCTATGGGTATCCAGTGGAACCCCCACCCATGTACTCAAGCCACCCAGGACTCCCCATTCCCCCTCACAGGCAGCCATGCCAACAAAGGCCAGACCCTCCTTTCCACTCTGGACGCAGTCTACAAACCAATAGGTTGCCGTATGCACTATGTCCACTGTCCCCCAGCCCACTTCCACCACTGCACCCCGAGCAGGGTGCCCAGACAGGGCCCTCACAACTGCCACCTCAGAAACTACTGTGTTCACACTGTCCCCCTCACGGGTGGCCTCCCCAGGGACCAACGCTCTGCCCCAGACCCAGCTGGGCTGGAGGAAGTACACCGGACTGGAGCATCCTCTGGCCCTAGTGGCAGCCCCACCACCCCAGCCCAGACTCACAGGCCTCCTTCCTCTGCTCTGGGCTGCACGTTAGCCCACACACACACAGGGTGCTGCATAGCCAATCATGAAACACAGAGGGCGGAAGAGAAAACGGTAAACGATCCAAGGGATCAGAGCGTGGATAATTATGTGTCCACTACGATGCAAAAGGACGCTTGTCATAAGATGCCTGGCAACAAGAAGCTTGAAACCAGTACTACTCCCGTCACATGGGAAGAAAGTGTCAAAACGTGCAAACAGAACCCCAAAAAAGAGAGGGCATCCTCAGCCTCTCCCAAGAAACTCTACTGTTTTAACAGGACTTTAAAAGTAAAGTGCAATTCTGGCGAGTTTAACGTGCCAAAAGCTGAAGCCAATGTGCCTGCTCTTGCAATAAATTCAAAACCCGCATCTGAAAGTTTATGTTGACAGCAAAGAGACTATATCTAAAGAGTAAACTTTTGTCATATCAAGCTACCATGAGCAGTGTCCCTGTGCAATTAAAGTGTTTGGGATATTTCACTGACCAAGTGCCTTATGTCGTTCATGTAAAAGTATGTCCCTATATATTCTGTGATTACTGTTTCTACTGTGCAGATATTGGTTTGATCGGTCAGATGTACTGTATTATTTTTGAGTACACTGTAATTTTCTGAAGCTCTAACCTGTTTAAGGAATGGTGAACCATTGACTTTATTCCATAAGAACCACAGGCCTTAGTAGTCTGTTTCACGTTGCCACATGCCTTTTGGTCCAATATGAAAGATGTACTGTATGATTATAAAGTCATTTTAACAAGATTGTCTGTCTCTTTCCACTCAGCTCCTACAGAATGAAATAAAGTATCTCAAGGGTTTGTTCAAAGGGCACGGTTTGAAATAACACCTGTTTCATTGTCTCACTGCTGCTGGAGTCTTCAGAAGACTCAGTCTGGCCTGAGGCCACGGTGCTGTGCTGGGCTCTTTGCTCTTCTACACCACACAGACGTTTGATTTCTAATCTTCACTCCCCAAGAGCCTGCATCACATTCCAAGCAGGTCAGACTCCTACGCAGTAGGACATCAGCAGGTCAGAATCCTACACAGCAGGTCAGACTCCTACGCAGTAGGACATCAGCAGGTCAGAATCCTACGCAGTAGGTCAGAATCATACACAGTAGGACATCAGCAGATGCTCTTATCTAGAGCTACTTACAGGGGCAAGTGCCTTGCTCACGGATTTGAACCAGTGACCTTTTGGTTATTGACCCAATGCTCTTAACCACTAGACCATCTACACATGTAACTGAGCAATTTTCTAACAGACAATGCTGTAAAGAGAAACTCTAAAACCCAGGAATAGTAGAACTCATGGGTCCTATCATTTCATTTTGTAACATATCAATTACATTCTGTTTACTCCCTTTGTTAACTCCATCCAGGAAAAAGTATCCTAGAAATTGACCAATTCCATTCATTCACAAATCCAAACTTCCATTCAAAGTCCTGTGTTTTATTTGCTGTTCTGGCTCCTGCCATCCATCCCACCTAACAGGTTTCCCTGGTGGTCCAAGATCTTGGCCAAACCTGCTGCTGCAAAGCAAACATATACATTAGACCGCCAGGCTCTGCAGGCAGTATGACTCAGCACAGCAGACAGAGTTATAATTACACTTTCAGTCGTGAATTAATGTCAGATATGCAGCTCTGAACTAGGCTACCAGACACGTGTAATTATCTGTGAGAGAGAGGCCATGGTGGCACTGTAGCTCATCTCCCTTAGTCTCCGACACCGTCACCCACTCAAAACCACAGATCAGTTTTAACATTGATCAGGGGTACAATAAAACGATATGGTGTGAGTGAGTATAAATTCCTCAAGCAGCTGCCAAGTCCTCTTTTTAATTGTTCCACTCCTTTTCTATCTCACACTTTATTGGGAAAGGGTCAGACAGGAACTAGGCACAGACATTTCKTAGCTGTCAATCACACATCTAGTCTATCCCCCATCCCTGTTCAGCCTTGTCAATCACTGAGGGGTGCAGATGGGACCTCTGTCACTCATAGGGGCAACTGTTTGAACCTCTCACTGGCTGGAAACTTTCCAAAAGGACATGTCTCCTGTGTAAACTTGCCCCAATGTTTCTGCAGTCCTGACCTGGGGAATTCCACAGAAAAAACAATATGCACCTTTGACTGGGGAAAATGGCTATCCACATCTTTCTTTTGTGTGAACTCTCACTACAGGGAGAACTACAAGAAATACACATGGCACAAAGTGACAGACTAATCTCAGATGGTTAACGGAAGCATTCTGCCAATCTGATCTTTACCTGAGAAAATTGTACTCGGGGAGACTGCTCCTCATATCTAAGAAAGAAGGGCTTCAATCTACTCTATCATAAAGGGCCAGCCGCTAGTGAGTGTACTGTAAATTAGGCAGATAATGATGAGTGGTAGCCCATATTGCCTTGAGTTGAGTTCATTTAACTTGGTATTTCATCGTGCACAGCACATTAAAAGGAGTCTGAGGCACAGGTCGTATCCTGAAGTTCACCTTACATGGCTACCATAGATTGGGGTGGCAGGTAACCTAGTGGTTAGAGCAGTGGGTCAATAAATGAAAGGTTGCTGAATCAAATCCCAGAGTGAACAAGGTAAAAATCTTTTTTGCCCCTGAATAAGGCAGTTAACTCACTGTGTCCCAGGAGGATGACATTGTAAATAAGAATTTGTTCTTAACTGACTTGCCTAGTTAAATAAAGATATATATACACTGCTCAAAAAAATAAAGGGAACACTTAAACAACACAATGTAACTCCAAGTCAATCACACTTCTGTGAAATCAAACTGTCCAAGCTTAGAAGCAACAACTGATTGACAATACATTTCACATGCTGTTGTGCAAATGGAATAGACAAAAGGTGGAAATTATAGGCAATTAGCAAGACACCCCCAATAAAGGAGTGATTCTGCAGGTGGTGGTGACCACAGACCACTTCTCAGTTCCTATGCTTCCTGGCTGATGTTTTGGTCACTTTTGAATGCTGGCGGTGCTCTCACTCTAGTGGTAGCATGAGACGGAGTCTACAACCCACACAAGTGGCTCAGGTAGTGCAGCTCATCCAGGATGGCACATCAATGCGAGCTGTGGCAAGAAGGTTTGCTGTGTCTGTCAGCGTAGTGTCCAGAGCATGGAGGCGCTACCAGGAGACAGGCCAGTACATCAGGAGACGTGGAGGAGGCCGTAGGAGGGCAACAACCCAGCAACAGGACCGCTACCTCCGCCTTTGAGCAGTAGGAGCACTGCCAGAGCCCTGCAAAATGACCTCCAGCAGGCCACAAATGTGCATGTGTCTGCTCAAACGGTCAGAAACAAGACTCCATGAGGGTGGTATGAGGGCCCGACGTCCACAGGTGGGGTTGTGCTTACAGCCCAACACCGTGCAGCATGTTTGGCATTTGCCAGAGAACACCAACATTGGCAAATTCGCCACTGGCGCCCTGTGCTCTTCACAGATGAAAGCAGGTTCACACTGAGCACATGTGACAGACGTGACAGAGTCTGGAGACGCCGTGGAGAACATTCTGCTGCCTGCAACATCCCTCCAGCATGACCGGTTGGCGGTGGGTCAGTCATGTGTGGGGTGGCATTTCTTTGTGGGGCCGCACAGCCCTCCACGTGCTCGCCAGAGGTAGCCTGACTGCCATTAGGTACCGAGATGAGATCCTCAGAGTCCTTGTGAGCGATATGCTGACACATGCACATTTGTGGCCTGCTGGAGGTCATTTTGCAGGGCTCTGGCAGTGCTCCTACTGCTCAAGGGGATAGCGGTCCTGTTGCTGGGTTGTTGCCCTCCTACGGCCTCCTCCACGTCTCCTGATGTACTGGCCTGCTCTCCTGGTAGCGCCTCCATGCTCTGGACACTACGCTGACAGACACAGCAAACCTTCTTGCCACAGCTCGCATTGATGTGCCATCCTGGATGAGCTGCACTACCTGAGCCACTTGTGTGGGTTGTAGACTCCGTCTCATGCTACCACTAGAGTGAGAGCATCGCCAGCATTCAAAAGTGACCAAAACATCAGCCAGGAAGCATAGGAACTGAGAAGTGGTCTGTGGTCACCACCACTGCAGAATCACTCCTTTATTGGGGGTGTTCTGCTAATTGCCTATAATTTCCCCCTTTTGTCTATCCATTTGCACAACAGCATGTGAAATGTATTGTCAATCAGTGTTGCTTCCTAAGTGGACAGTTTGATTTCACAGAAGTGTGATTGACTTGGAGTTACATTGTGTTGTTTAAGTGTTCCCTTTATTTTTTTGAGCAGTGTATATATATAAACATCCTGGTATCACAGATTCATTCAGTATTTTCATAACATTGGCTGCTCGTGCAATCTCATAAAAGACAATTACCAGGGGAGATAACATGAAAATGTGGAACTTCAAACTGTAGGGAGATATGGCTGGAAAAACAGGTGATGGAGACAGACATAATTCCTCCCTTATCCCTCTGCTCTCCCCACGCTGGCAAGGTCACTCCAGCGTTCCAAGCGCAGAAAACCCTGTTTCCAAAGGGTCAGTTGTGAAATTCTTCCCTGTGTGGAATCTGAAGGCTGATGCCGTACCAAACACTCACAGCCGAAGCCCCAGGGGTAGATGGGAAAAGCAGTTATGCTCCATTAAAACTCCATGCTCTTGATGGCCACTCAGGCCTGTCTTTCTCTCTGAGGACAGACGGCAATCAGAGAAGTTGACTGCAGGTGCTCCATCAACTCCTTTACTACCACATGGCCTCTAGCCTGGGTTGGGTAGGCTACCAGTACCTGACTGCAAAAACAGTCGGGGGGGGGGGGGAACAGGCCTCTGTGGTCTCCAATAGAACATTGTCTATATTATTTTCCCTTATCCCCTTCTGAAATAGAGATGGAAGTCAAAAGGTACCGCTGTGCATTACTACTAACCTCTGTTTGGCTTTGTAACCCCCTTATCCCATACCCACAAACCATACCTATCACACATACACACAAACAAAGACACAAACTCTTAAAAACGCATGGCTTAATTTTACCCTCCAGGGGGAAAAGTGTGGTTGGTTAGAGCGATTTGCATGAGAGATCCTGTTATGAAGCCCAGTTCAGTATATGACCCAGACTGGATGGACTGTGTTCCCTGGTCTTTATACACCAACCAGCTCACAGTAGATTGACCACTCCGATCAATGGATTTCACCTCAGCTTGAACGGAAAGCATATCGTTATATTTGTCTTTAACTGAGGTCAAATATTTGCTATGGTTATGGGGCAGCATTTATTACATTTTCCTGTGAGGGGAATCTGACCAGCATGCGCCTCTGTTCCAATAATACTACGGATCCCTGAAATAACTGTAAAGCGAAGACCTGTAGTTTATTTACTTGGTAAATATTTGTTAATTTTTTCAATTTGAGCTCTAAGGTTCTTGCAAATTGAGTATTTGACAAAGCATAATACTGTTGTAGGATCTTAATTTGATCACTCTTGTTGCTGAGAATTTTCCTGCACTGCAGAGAATGCAGATGAGCTTTGCAATTTACATAGATTCACAAAAAATATTAATAGTATTGCACTTTTAATGTAACCTAGTTTTGCCCAGCTAACTAATGGCCTAACCACCGATCAAGCAACATTATGGACTAAACATTCAAATCTTGTAGATGCAGCGTTATTTTGCTGTGACAATATAGGTCAAATTAAGATCCTACACCTGTACAGAAGCACTTTTGTCTCATGATTTGTGGTTTAAGTTAGTTTTTGTAGAACCGCACTGTGCTTTCTATCTTCTCATAGTTATACGAGAAAAATGACATGATCATTAAGGCTACACTTTTACATGATTTCCATCAGAGATCCATTCCAGATACTGAAACATGGTATAGTACTTTGAGTTTTAAATGAAAATATGAGATAGTTACAAAACTGAAATGGTTGTTATATGGTAGGCCTAGTTTACATGTACATTCAAAAACCTTTCCAATAACAGTAGATGTCTAAATGTGTGCTGTGTTAATTAACACAGGTCAGGCAAGGTTTCCATAAAGAAGTCTTAAACACTCCCACTGGGCACACAGTGGTTGAATCAACGTTGTTTCCACGTCATTTCAATGAAGGATGATGTTATTCTCCGCTCCTCCTTACAGCAGGAAGTTTTACTCTACCTGGTGGCATACTGGTTTCAGACATTCAATGAAGGGTGATGTTATTCTCCGCTCCTCCTTACAGCAGGAAGTTTTACTCTACCTGGTGGCATACTGGTTTCAGACATAGACTCTATATTGAGGAAGTAGGGAGGAGATAAGATTSWSWYWTTTYWMAWMYYCWSARAAARWKYWCAMWWWTWWTWYWMAWWTWKMRSAGAAATTTKMATGTTTTATTAAAAGTGCCAAAATCCTTACATTAGTTATATTACAATGTGTAAATGTTAACCACGAGAACTTTGCATTGTACACACTGCAAAACACACAATAATCATAGATGGCGCCGACAGACATGGCAGCTCTGCTTCTGGCGCCAAAGCAATTTCGCAGTATTTCGTTTTTTTGTGTCATTTCTTTCATTCATTCATTTTTAATTTTTTTTTTTTTTTTAAATACAATCATTTCGCTACACCTGCAATAACATCTGCTAACTATGTGTATGTGACCAATAAAATGTGATTTACACAGAAGGTAACGTTTCACAGTTCCAATATTAGTGAATAAAGGTTGACTGCCACCTAGTGGTCAAAAACAAGCTATCCCAAAAGACAGAGGACCCTCTCCATTTTGCCTGTACTCAATATGGTAAAAGTTCTTAATGCTATACAGACAGAATAAAAATGAATGATGTACGAATTCACAGTACAGTTAAATAMGATTTTCACTTAAGCATAYARGCTGTGGAAAAATGAGTCAACAACATTAAGTTCCAACTGTCATATTTACAAGTGTGATATCCCCATTGTTATCTTTGGCGGTGTTCTTTTTGTCCTTAAGAATCTTGGACATGAGCTTCTCATAGAACCATTGAATATCCTGTGTGTCCTCCGGCCACTGCAGGTAATCCCTCTTCTGGGCAAAGGTCCTAATGCCTTCATGTTTCATCAGTCTGTAATGGGGGACATTCCCSACAACCACCATGATGAGAACATCTCTGAGCTCCTCCAGCATCCTGCTCTGAGCCAGGGTAAAGGCCTCCAGGCACCAGCCGTCCTTGAGGAACTCTTTAGACACGATACAAACDGTCTTCCTGCTCCCCCATATGGCGTCCCTGATATTGAACAGGTGATCTTCACCTGGGATGAAGTCTCTGACCTCGAAGCAGCAGCGGAGGACGTTTCGCTCTGCGAACTGAGAGTCTAGTCTGTTCAACAGGGCGGTTTCTACCCACTTGTAGTCGTTGTTGCTGAAGCATAAGTAAGCGTCGTACCGAGGCCCACCAGCAGAAGGATCCCTCCTAGGGCCCTCAAGGATCCTGGCGGTCACCTTTTTGTAAACTTTGAAGAGGAATCCACGGAGACGAGCGAAAACGATTGTTCCGACCATGATCAGGATGATGAGCGCTGTGCAGCCGATGAAGAGCGAGAGCCTCAGCTCCTGAACCAGCCTCTCGTCATCCTCCTCACACGATATGACTGAGCTGTAATTCAACAGGCTGATGCCATGGAGATCTGAAGGAAACTCACAGCTGAATTCATTCACGCCAGGGTCAGGAAAAGTCACGTTAGTCCCTTTCAGCCACGTCAGAAAGTCCTCCAKACCGCAGTCACAGTGGAATTGATTCCTATACAGGTTGATCCAGCTGAGAGAATGGAAAGCTTCTGGGTCAGGAGAGGCCAGGAAATTGTAAGAGAGGTCAACTGTTTTGAGACTCTCTGGGAAAATGTCTGCTTTGAGGTATGTGAGTGAGTTGAAGTGAAGATCCATCTCTTCCAGAGAGATGAGGCCTTTAAATATACCATCTGGGAGAGCCTGCAGGGAGTTAAAGCTTAAATCCAGACTTAAAAGCTTGCCAAGATTTTCAAATACATGCATACACTCTCCCCGTGCCCATATCATCTGCAAGGCGATGTTCCTTAGCTCAAGCAGCTTCAGAGAGTTCACAGCTGGCACTGAAATATTATTGTTAAGGGTGCACCACTTTATGAAGTTGTTACCATACCAGAGAAACTCAATGTGCATTAATTTAGTTAAAACTGTGTATACATCCTCTAAATTAGTTAACCTGTTGTTTTGAACATTAAGTATGATCGTATTATTAGCAAAGACAGAGAGGCCCTCTAAGGACGTAATCTTATTATCAGCCAAACGAAGAAGTTGGATGTTTGGTAGTGGTGCAAGGGAACCATATGTACCTAGTTCCCGAATAGAGTTTCCTGTAAGATCCAGAACTTGTAGGTTTGGAAGTCCTTTAAATGCTTGATATCCCAATGCACCAATATGGTTGTAAGATAAATCAAGTTCTAAAATATTGGGTAGATTGTCAAACGTGTAAGAATAGATTTCCCCTATAAGATTGTGTGACAGGTTGAGCTTTTGTACATTTTGAAGACCAAAAAACGCCTCCCTGTCAATCTGGTTAATTTTGTTTTGGGCTATTGTTATGTACTCTACCTCTCTCAGCGGACTGAATACTGCATATTGCAATGTAAATATAAAGCATTTGGACAAATCTAGAATCTTGACACTACTATTCTTGAGGCCCTCAAATGTTTGCCTGTCTGGGTCTTTCACGTTGCTGAAACCAAATGATTTCCCCATGGTGCTGTGTTCCAGAATAAGATGGTGGATTTTGGTCCCTYGGATTGCATTGAAAAACAGTTTTGCCTTGTCCACATCGAATCCATTGGAAGATAAGTCAAGTGTCTCCATGGACATGTTCCGAAAAGGATTTCCGCATCGTTTCCAGTCAAAGCCATACTGAGTCATGCTATATAGATAGAGGCTGCTCAACTTGAGGAGCCGAAAGTGTTTGCCTTGAAAGCCAATCAAATCTTCCTCACATATGCTTTCCATCCGGTTTAGGGAAACGTTTAGCTCWTGGAAATCTGTAATGTTCACAAAGAACAGAGCAGGCTGGATTCTTTTCACCTGGTTACCATACAGATCTAGTGTTTCCAAGGAAACCAGGGGCCTGAGATAGTCACCCTGTAAAATAGATTCAGTCAGGTCACACCTATATAGAGAGAGAGCTCTCAGGTTGGACAGTCCCACAAACGCATCTGGCTCAATTTGTAAACCTGTGTTATACCCTAAATAAAGCACTGCCAAGTTATCCAGCCTTTGAAAGGTGTTAGTTCTTATAATAAGCCCATTGACTCGTTGCCAACTGAGATCCAGTTCMTTTAACCTTTCAAGCCCAGAGAAGGATGTCTCATTGATCTCACTGATGTAGTTATCCCTCATATACAAAATGGTAATGTATGGAGGCAGCGCAGGGACCTGATATAGAGACTGGCTGGTGCAAGCTGCTATAGAGCCATATATTGGGCATTTTGGGGTGCATTTCATCACCTGCAGGTATTCTCCAAAGATAGCCAGCAGTATAAGGTTCCTCATCATCCCCCTGGCAAAAAGTAGAAAATAATGCAAATTATTTAAAATTATTGTTATTCCATCACAGGGCTACAGTACATCAATTCATTGGATGTACAGTACCAGTCAAAAGTTTGGACACACCTACTCATTCAAGGGTTTTTTCTTTATTTTTACTATTTTCTACATTGTAGAATAATAGTGAAGATATCAAAACTATGAAATAACACACATGGAATCATGTAAACTCAGCAAAAAAAGAAACGTCCCTTTTTCAGGACCATCTTTCAAAGACAATCCAAATAACTTCACAGATCTTCATTGTAAAGGGTTTAAACACTGTTCCCCATGCTTGTTCAGTGAACCATAAACAATTAATGAACATGCACATGTGGAACGGTTGTTAAGACACTAACAGCTTACAGACAGTAGGAAATTAAGGTCCACACTTATGAAAACTTAGGACACTAAAGTTGCCTTTCTACTGACTCTGTAAAACACCAAAAGAAAGATGCMCAGGGTCCCTGCTCATCTGCGTGAACGTGCCTTAGGCATGCTGCAAGGAGGCATGAGGACTGCAGATGTGGCCAGGGCAATAAATTGCAATGTCCGTACTGTGAGACGCCTAAGACAGCGCTACAGGGAGACAGGACGGACAGCTGATCGTTCTCGCAGTGGCAGACAACATATAACAACATCTGCACAGGATCGGTACATCCGAACATCACACCTGCGGGACAGGTACAGGATGGCAACAACAACTGCCCGAGTTATACCAGGAACGCACAATCCCTCCATCAGTGCTCAGACTGTTCGCAATAGGCTGAGAGAGGAGGACTGAGGGCTTGTAGGCCTGTTGTAATGCAGGTCCTCACCAGACATCCCTGGCAACAATGTCACCTATGGGCACAAACCCCCCGTCGCTGGACCAGACAGGACTGGCAAAAAATGCTCTTCACTGACGAGTCTCGGTTTTGTCTCACCAGGGGTGATGGTCAGATTCGCGTTTATCGTCGACGGAATGAGCGTTACCCGAGCCCTGTACACTGAAGCAGGATCAATTTGGAGGTGGAGGGTCCGTCATGGTCTGGGGCGGTGTGTCACAGCATCATCGGACTGAGCTTGTTGTCATTGCAGGCAATCTAACGCTGTGCGTTACAGGGAAGACATCCTCCTCCCTCATGTGGTACCTTCCTGCTCGCTCATCCTGACATGACCTCCAGCATGAAGCCATCAGCCATACTGCTCGTTCTGTGCGTGATTTCCTGCAAGACAGGAATGTCAGTGTTCTGCCATGGCCAGCGAAGAGCTCAGATCTCAATCCCGTTGAGCACATCTGGGACCTGTTGGATCGGAGGGTGAGGGCTAGGGCTATTGCCCCCAGAAATGTCCGGAAACTTGCAGGTGCCTTGGTGGAACAGTGGGGTAACATCTCAGAGCAAGAACTGGCAAATCTTGTGCAGTCCATGAGGAGGAGATGCACTGTAGTACTTAATGCAGCTGGTGGCCACACTAGATACTGACTGTTACTTTTGACTTTGACCCCCCCTTTGTTAAGGGACACATTATTCAATTTCTGCAGTCACATCTCTGTGGAACTTGTTCAGTTTATGTCCCAGTTGTTGAATCTTGTTATGTTCATACAAATATTTACACATGTTAAGTTTGCTGAAAATAAACGCAGTTGACAGTGAGAGGACGTTTCTTTTTTTGCTGAGTTTACAGTATTACAGTAACCAATAAAGTGTTCAACAAATCAAAATATATTTTTGATTCTTCAAAGTAGCCACCCTTTGCCTTGATAACAGCTTTGTACCCCTAGGCATTCTCTCAACCAGCTTCAGCTGGAGTATGTTTCCAACAGTCTGAAGAGTTCCCACATATGCTGAGCACTTGTTGGCTGCTTTTCCTTCACTCTGCGATCCAAGTCATTCCAAACTATCTCAAATATGTTGAGGTTGGTGATTGTGGTGGCTAGGTCATCTGATGCAGCAGATCAGCGAGCCGGCACTCCTCTACTCTCTTCTGGTCAAATAGCCCTTACACAGCCTGGAGATGTGTTTAGGGTCATTGGCCTGTTGAAATACAAATGATAGTCCCACTAAGCGCAAACCAAAATTCTAAATAAATCACAGACAGTGTCACCAAGCAGAGCACCCCTACATCCACACCTCCTCTTCCATGCTTCACGTGGGAACCACACATGCAGAGATCATCCATTCACCTACTCCGCGTCTCAGAAAGATACAGCGGTTGGATAAAAAAATCTCAATTTGGACTCATCAGACCAAAGGACAGATTTCACCGGTCTAATGTCCATTGCTCTTGATTCTTGGCACAAGCAGGTTCTTCTTCTTATTGGTGTCCTAGTAGTGTTTCTTTGCAGCAATTCAACCATGAAGGCCTACTTCACACAGTCTCCTCTGAACAGTTGATGTTGATATGTGTCTGTTACTTCAACTCTGTGAAGCATTTATTTGGGCTGCAATTTCTGAGGCTGGTAACTCTCATGAACTTATCCTCTGCAGAGAGGTAACTCTGGTCTTCCTTTCCTGTGGCGGTCCTCATGAGAGCCGTTTCATCATAGCCTTGATGGTTTTTGCGCTGCACTCAAAGAATTGACTGAACTTCATGTCTTAAAGTAATGAGGGACTGTCGTTTCTCTTTGCTTATTTGAGCTGTTCTTTCCATAATAGGGACTTGGTATTTGACCAAATAGGGCTATCTTCTGTATACCACCCCTACCTTGTCACAACACAACTGATTGGCTCAAACGCATTAAAGAAAGAAATTCAACAAATTAACTTACAAGGCACACCTGTTAATTGAAATGCATTCCAGGTGACTACCTCATGAAGCTGGTTGAGAGAATGCCAAGAGTGTGCAAAGCTGTCATCAAGGCAAAGGGTGGCTACTTTGGAAAATCTCAAATATATTTTTATTTGATTAACACTTTTTTGGTTACTACATGACTCCATATGTGTTATTTCATAGTTTTGATGTCTTCACTATTATTTTACAATGTATAAAATAGTTTAAAAATATTTTTAAAAAAATGGAATGAGTACGTGTGTCCAACCTTTGACTGGTACTGTATCTCTCAGACTTGGAGTCCCCTTCAGGTGAGACATCCTTGGCTATAGAGAATTCACATGTATCTGTCTGTTTACACTGAAAGGTCCATAGTCCATTGGTTCTGTCCCAACCTGATAATGAAAATCCCATATTTATGTGCTGAGTAACATTCTTACTCTAGTCTGTAGTCACAATGCTCACAAAGGGCTGTTTGTTTTATATGAATGAATCACTTCTATCCTCAAGTGTGTACACCAATCCCACTGTGCGGGTTGAATCAATAATGTTGTTTCCATGTCATTTCAACCAAAAGAATCAATGTGATGACATCGAATCTACTTGGAAAACTGATTGGATTTGCAAAAAGCCATCAATGTAAGAGCATTTTATATTTTTTTAACTCAACTTAACCTAAATCCAATGACATGGTGATATTTTTCACTCAACCAAATGTAAATGAAAAATGACGTTGAACTGATGTCTGTACCCAGTGGGATGAGATTTTGGGCAATTTAATTAGGGCCTCAATTTATTTGATGTGGCAGAAACTCTTATATGTAAGCAGAAGGGTGTATCCTGACACTATTTAGGTAAACAGCTGAGCAGTGGTGTAAAGTACTTAAGTTTTTGGGGGTATCTGTGATTTACTTTACTATTTAATAATAATGTACTTTTTACTCCATACATTTTTCTCTGACACCAAAAAGTACTTGTTACATTTTGACAGGAAAATGGTCCAATTCAAAACACTTATCAAGAGAACATCCGTGGTCATCCCTACTGCCTCTGATCTGGCGGACTCACTAAACACACGCTTCGTTTATAAATTATGTCTGAGGGTTGGAGTGTGCCCTGGCTATCTGTCGATTAAAATTGTTTTTTTTAAATGGTGCCTTCTGGTTTTCTTAATATAAGGAATTTTAAATGGTTTATACTTTTACTTTTGATACTTAAGTATATTTTAAACCAAATACTTTTAGACTTCTACTCAAGTAATATTTTACTGGGTGACTCAGTTTTACTTGAGTCATTTTATATTAACATATCTTTACTTTTACTCAAGTATGACAATTGAGTACTTCTTCCACCACTGCAGCTGAGTGATGGGGCTCGAGAAATGTAACCATTGATGGAACAAGGACTGACCATCTAATGGAACAAGGACTGATCATCTGAGAGATTTGAAGCTATACAGTGTTAGTTTACAATTACATTGTCTGCAAACAATTGAGTTAAACAAGCTTACATGTTGGGTTATGATAGGGTTAGTTAGACATAAGCTCGTGAGGCATGTATTCATTATATTTTTCAAGAATCAGAAAATGGATGTTGGYCTACCWATYCCAGATTCCCCCTTTAAATGTACTTCTCTAGAGGCTGCAATTCTGGGACATTTTATAAAGTTGCCATCCAAAGAACTGTGAGGTGTTAATAGACTCCAAGATGACAGCAATTGTTCAAGTCTGGTGCGTCAATGCGTAAAGTTGTCTTTGCAATGTAACCATTCACGTCTATAATTTACGGTCTAATTTGTTATAGTCGACATACGACCCCCAAAACAATAGTCTGGGTACCAGTCTTTTTAGCGAACATTCCACAATTGACACTTGTGTTGGCACAGGAGTAGTAAGGAGTGGAACGTTATCTAAAAGTCCGGGTAATAGCTGAACTGAGACTGCAACCAGGCTACCATTTTTCTCTTCTTCTGATATCTATCAACTWTTGGACGACACAATAATGCAATTATTAAAGTAGGCCTAAACAGTARGTTAAAGGTAAAAGTTGTAACTTACCTGAAGTCATGCGCGCGCTGATAACCCAAATATGCGTCGAGCTGGTGAGTATGTTTATGGGATAGGTTACACCCCCTCAGATAAGTCAAGCACTGAGCGAGTTCATTTAGAATGGCCCGGTGCCCCGTGTAGGTGGAGATTTTTTTTATTTTTTTACGACCAATGAACGAATCCCTCTACTGTTTTTCATAAATTCTTTCCCAGGAACGGGGAGGATMTAACTGCTGACATCATCTCTCAGGCCTCCCCCGCTATACTGCCACCTACTGATGGGAATAGTTTATAGACATCATCTCTCAGGCCCATAATCTCTCAGGCCCCTCTCCAATGCCAGGGACCTCATTTATACATTTACATTACATTTAAGTCATTTAGCAGACGCTCTTATCCAGAGCGACTTACAAATTGGAAAGTTCATACATATTCATCCTGGTCCCACCGTGGGGAATGAACCCACAACCCTGGCGTTGCAAGCGCCATGCTCTACCAACTGAGCCACACGGGACCACAACGTTGTTTAGGCACAAAACGTTGTTTAGGCACAAAATCTTCGCAAAAGTTGGAGATTGTAAAAACTGAACTTGATGTGAGAATGTGTTTATCCTCCCGCAATCTTTCGACCATGCATATGCACAGTCTCTAGTGGTTGAACTATTTCATTGCAGGAAGGCAAACGTAGCCTATTAGTAGCCTTGTGCAAATGGGGAATATATGATGTCACTTAATCATAACAAAAGAACAGGTAGCTAAATATAATAACAAGACCCAATCATTTGCAGTTAGTGAGAAGAGTGAAAATCTATTTATTTTATGGTTGTATTTAACAAATAATTTGAAATAGACATCTATTTCCTATGATGTATYTCATTTCCATCATCATTGCAGAATAAATTCCTCACCTTTACTGACTGTGATGGTTTCATATTAGCTAAATAACCTACAACAAATTAGGAAGACCATTCGTCCCATCTCTCATTTAATTGGACCCACTTCACAGTAGKAAATTGATAAGCTATTTCAAGTATTTTGCTCTATTTGACCCGATCCGAAGCGCAGTTAATGGTAGAGCAGATGGTTCACCTTTTCCATTGACGTTTGAAGGCTACGTCTGAATACTATAATGTCACATTTCTCGAGTAGACAATATTTCATTTATAAACATAGATAAATATAATACATAATACATACAGTGAATTCAGAAAGTATTCAGACCCCTTCCCTTTTTCCACATTTTGTTACGTTACAGCCTTATTCTAAAATGGATTAAGTTATTTTCCCCCCCTCATCAATCTACACACAATATCCCATAATGATAAAGCTTTTTAGAAATGTTTGCAAAGTAATAAAAAAACAAAAACAGAAATACCTTATTTACATAAGTATTCAGACCCTTTGCTATGTGTTGTATAGCACACTGTATTACTTATACAACTAATATAAGGACAGGACATGAGACGGGAGTAGAAATTAACGTGGGCATTGTTTAATGCGTTTCACAGGAAGAACATTCCAAGCATTTCAATGTAGGTAAGCAAGAGGGGGTTACAGGTGCCCTAAAGGGACAAAACTAGAATATCAATACCCAACATATTCCTCCCCCTTCACTTTTGATGACTCATAAGGAAAAAGTAAATATTCAATGTTTTGCCTATTGTTTTCTTTTTAACAGAAATTCTCTGAATGTAAATAAATGAACTTTTCAGAATAACCTTTTATGAACTAGGGAAAGAGGGTAGACTGCCTCAGTTCCCAGACTTAACCCTGGGGTGTATTCTGCCCCAATGTCGGAGGTTAGTCTGAACTAAATAGTCAACCTGTCAGGAGGTCGTCTTTCTCTTGCAGGGTAATGACGACGTACAGGTGAGTCTACAGTCACATTGTCTCTGAGTCTGAGTGGTGATGGTGTATGCCCAGACTGGGGTGCAACAGTACCCTGAGTAGGCACTCTGGCTGGTTCAGGTGAGTCTGGAGCACGTTCCACATTTGTATGTTGCTGCAGTGGATGTTCAGGTGATGGCTCGTAGTCATGGTAGGTCTCCAGTAGCTGATCTTGGTTTGTCACTTGACAGGAGTCATCTCTGAGGTTGGTTCCTGGCAACAGTTGATCCACGTGTCTCCTCCAGATGATGTTTTCCGGTGTGTGAACTGTGTAGGACACAGACCCTGTTTGTGCAACCACTGTGGCTGGTATCCACTTTGGACCTTTGCAGTAGTTCCGAGCAAGAACTCTCTCTCCAACTATGAAGCTTCTGTCTTTTGCTTTGCTCCGTCTCTCTGCCTGTGCTCTCAGTTGTTTCTGTACAACCTGTTTAGTCTTTGGAGGTCTCAGGAGGTCGAGTCGCATGCGAAGCTGTCTGTGTTTCTGTAGGTTAACAGGAAGGTGTTTTAGGCGCATATTGAGGGAGCCCTTCCCTTGTGATGTTTTTAAAGCTTGCGTCATCGTTTCGACAAACCGTTCAGCAAGGCCGGGTGATACGGTGCTGACTTGATGTGCTGAATTCCATTTGCTTCCATGAATGACCGGAACTCTTCAGACACCAGTTGGGGGCCATTATCGCTAACGAGTTGCATTGGCAAGCCAAAGCGACTGAAGATTGACCGTAGCTCTTCGATGGTTCTCTCCGCTGAGGTGCTCWTCACTGTGACCTCAGGCCATTTGCTRTGTGCGTCAACTACAACTAAGAACATACGATCCTCCAGTGGGCCTGCATARTCTATGTGGACWTGCTGCCAAGGCTCCACTGSGAAGTCCCATGGGTGTAGTGGCGCTACACTCACAGGTCTGTCGCACCTGTGAGGCATGTATTAACCAAAACAGTGTTATTCTGTATATCACCCTTACCTGGTCACAACACAACTGATTGGCTCAAACGCATTAAGGAAAGAAATTCCACAAATGAACTTTTAACAAGGCACACCTGTTAATTGAAATGCATTCCAGGTGACTACCTGAGAGAATGCCAAAAGTGTGCAAAGCTGTCATCAAGGCAAAGGGTAGCTAATTTGGAAAATATAAAATATAAAATATATTTKTATTTGTTTAACACTTTTTTAGTTACTACATGATTCCATGTGTTATTTCATAGTTTTGATGTCTTCACTATTATTTTACAATGTAGAAAATAGTAAAAATAAAGAAAAAAAACYTGGAATGAGTACCTGTGTCCAAACTTTTGACTGGTACTGTATCTCTCAGACTTGGAGTGTGGTGGAAATTCTACCTTTAACTAATAATGAGGCAAAATCAATCAAGGTATTACTTTTATTAAAAATGTATTATAATAAGGTGGCTGGTCGCCCCAGCCACGCAGGTGAGAAGGAGTGAGAGCCTCCTGTACAAAGATTACAGGAGCTTTTATATAGTCAAGCTACCCCATGCAAGCATCTGCAAAACATGTGACCCTATGTATGTATGTGTGTGTGAGGGGAGATAACTGGGTGAAAAGGTTGCCTCAGTCTGTCGCAACTGAGTGAGGACAACAGGGGCCAGAATGACAGGAAGTCACTCCAGACATACTTCCTCTAACAGTTGCTCAACGGATCCCCCAAGTTGGGCAAGCAAGCGCCTTTTACTTTCCGCCCAGATGATGTATGGCCATACTCGTCTCACACACACACACAAAACATGAATCTTTCCCCCAGAAACAGGCTCCAAACAAACAGAACAACAGCTCTATCACTGGTGTGCAGAATATAACACTTTGCCCTGTCTCCAGTTAAGCTAAGAGGAACCAGTTCATTTCTGTCTTTGGCTGAGTGCCTGGACATCATGGGTCATTCTACACACACAAACAATYAGRACAGGCCTCTATTAATGCGCACACACACTTTCCTATCCTATATGAGTTTGTCATATAAACTAACCCAATGCCTAGGCTTAAAGACATGTTTTAGTACACAAGCATCAGTAAGGTTTAACTTCAAAATGCCCTCACATTCCCCCCCTTAAGAAACCAAGTTTCTTATAAAACCTTCAGTTAAACCCTTACAGCGTTAAAATATATATATTTTTAACAATAAAATGAAAAGAATTAAAGAAAAAGAGATAAAAACCTCTTCTGGTGTTAGGCACTGCCATACATGGTAAATAACCTCCATTGGGTTACTGAGTTTAATCCCTTTTTCTGCCATCAGCACAGTCTTCTCCACATCAAATAATATGTAGGAAATGACAATTGACTCGTGGACCACGTCTTCCCTTTAAAACACCATCTGCAGTTACCCCTCTTAAGACAATGTTTACAAATCAGATCAATTTGGGCACTGTGCTCAAGGTTTGGATCAATATCATAAAACATTTATTTTAGTAATAGATATAGGTTGTTGGATTCTGGGTAAACTTTTAACATGGCTATACTAGAGACATGATAGATCAGAAGTAATACTATAGTATCTGAGGGGTGATAGTGGTTGTGGTTGTTACATCAGAGTTAATGGTTATCTGTAGGAGACAGATGGCTTTGGAATGTGATGGCTGGACGGGAGGAAGTCACAGGAGTGCTATAGGTGATACAGGTGAAGAGCTTTGGATTAGGCATCAAGGTGGTTGAGGTCAGGTCAGGTCACCTTAAGGGAGACAGAACGGTTTATTACTCTATCACTTCGTCTTCCTGTCGAACCATAAAATATGTAAGGATTGGAGAGAAGGTGGAGTGTCTAAATTGGAGTAATATATATATATATATATATATATACATATACATACATACATACATACACACACACGTGGTGGTGGAAACATGTGATGACTGAATGAAGCTGTAGCGACCCTTTGGGAAGAATTAAACTTGGTTAAGCGTCAAGTTATTTACTCTGAAAATAAGAACCTAACAAGGTCAAATAGATTAGGATCAGTTTCACTCTCAGGATCAGAGTTCACCCTCTCCATTCACCAGGGCATGCTGAGAATAGTGTCAACAACTTTAGTACACAACTTCTTTACCCATGTCACAATTAGCTTAACATCAATTGAAACAATCAATCCATAATACATTAATTGCTTCACTCATACAGTTATCAACATACTAAGAACATACTCAAATCAATTGGCCAGTTTTCAAAAAAATCATTCAGTTTCCAAATCATAATCAAAACCCAATTAATTATCCAACCCAAAATTAGAATGAAATATGCTTCAGTGATTCACATTTGTCCCAGTACTTTAAGTTAAAAGCCCTCAATTTAGCACACATTGACACTGGGAGAATGTAATTTATATTAACATACAGTATAATTACCCATAATTATAGTATTCACTTTCTGATCATGGTTATAATCACAGATCAGTATCCCAATGCATTCTTAATCTAAATGACTATACATTTAGCAGTGTGTAGACCTCTACAATCAACTTGATACCCCAAATTAAAGACAAGCCTAAATCAATTCTGGGCACAGTGGACCAATTCTGGGCACATACCCCCCTTCAGGCACTCAATCTTCTGGCGTCTCTTCATAGCCTTCATAGTTCAAGTGGATGGCCCATGTAACATCCCAATTTCAATGTCTCACCTGGGCCGCCCCCACCTTTACCACCCATTTATATCTTGACCATTTGCCAACCAGCATACCAGCAACATGAGAGAAGTTTTGGAACGGATCTCTCTCCATGCGTACTCCACGTGGACTCCTGTCCCACTCCTGAGAGAAAAAGCATGAGAGAAAAGCAATTGATAGCTTTGATAGGATGCTGTACAATGGTAGCTGGCTCGGACTCAGGTCTCGCGGTAGATGTGGTTTGGACAGGGCCGGATTGAACGCCTTTGTCGCTCTTCTTCAGCTGGTTAGAGGGGGTTTTGAGGTTCACACCGTTCTCGTGGTCAAATTATCCCCTCCATGCATTAAGTAACCGGCCGTAGTCACCCTCACGATAACCTCGAGAGGACAGATCCGAACAACAGTTTAGTTCAGTTCACTTCTGATTCAGGAAATCCAGACAAGCATCGACTATGACAAATTATTACTTTTACTAATTATTTTTAATACAAATCTCTAAAACACATGTCAAAGAGAATAACAACACATTTAGTTGAATTTTCTTTCTCCAAAGTGGCTTATACTCCCAATCACACTGTCAACTTCATCGCAGTGTCACAGGATCAGAAAGTTAGACCTCTAACCCATCGGGAGAATCCCAGCAATCCAGCAGACCCAATCTGGTAAGATTTGTATCGAAACAGAACAGAACTCCTTCAAGTATTACTCGATACACTCCTAAATATCACTGTTCCCCCATTTTGACTCACAATGTGAGTAACGTGTAAAAAACACACAAAAACACTACTGCTTAAAAATAAAACCATTTCAAATGACAAAATCAAATTAGAGTCACTACCCATAATAACTCCATAAAGGAAAAAAAAAATGTAGCCATACAGTCATAGGAAAATAGACTTAATACAGCCTACCTTTATTCAAAGGCAACGCCCTCTCCTTCTTCCCGTTGGTCCGAATCACAAATAGGGGTATGAACCATAAACTTCATCATAATGATCCACATCTTCCTTTTGTGTGAACTCTCACTACAGGGAGAACTACAAGAAATACACATGGCACAAAGTGACAGACTAATCTCAGATGGTTAACGGAAGCATTCTGCCAATCTGATCTTTACCTGAGAAAATTGTACTCGGGGAGACTGCTCCTCATATCTAAGAAAGAAGGGCTTCAATCTACTCTATCATAAAGGGCTAGCCGCTAGTGAGTGTACTGTAAATTAGGCAGAGAATGATGAGTGAGTGGTATGCCATATTGCCATGACTTGAGTAAATTTAACTTAGTATTTCATTGTGCACAGCACATTAAAAGGAGTCTGTGGCACAGCCGTATCCTGAAGTTCACCTTACATAGCTTATATAAACATCCTGGTATCACAGGTTCACTCAGTATTTTCATAACATTGGCTACTCCTGCAATCTTATAAGAAGCAATTACCAGAGGAGATAACTTGAATAATGTGGAACTTCAAACTGTTGGGGAGATATGGCTGGAAAAACAGGTGACGGAGACAAACATAATATCCTCCCTTATCCCTCTGTACTCTCCCCACGCTGGCAAGGTCACTCCAGCGTTCCAAGTGCAGAAAACACCTGTTTCCAAAGGGTCAGTTGTGAAATAGGTCCTCTCTTCCCTGTGTGGAATCTGAAGGCTGATATCGTACCAAACACTCACAGCCGGAGCCCCAGGGATAGATGGGAAAAGCAGTTATGCTCCATTAAAACTCCATGCTCTTGATGGCCACTCAGGCCTGTCTTTCTCTCTGAGGACAGACGGCAATCAGAGAAGTTGACTGTGCAGGTTCTCCATCAACTCCTTTACTACCACATGGCCTCTAGCCTGGGTTGGGTAGGCTACCAGTACCTGAAAACAGTCAACAAGTACAGAAAACGGGGGGGGGGGGGGGGGACAGGCCTCTGTGGTCTCCAATAGAACATTGTCTATATTATTTTCCCTTATCCCTTCTGAAATAGAGATGGAAGTCAAAGGTACCGCTGTGCATCACTACTAACCTCTGTTTTGCTTTCTAACCCCCTTATACCATACCCACCACACACAAACCATACCCATCACACATACACACAAACAAAGACACAAACCCTTAAAAACACATGGC
>NW_019942590.1:31097-41810 GCF_002910315.2 Salvelinus sp. IW2-2015 | reverse complement strand
AATGCGAAGCTGTGCAAGAAGGTTTGCTGTGTCTGTCAGCGTAGTGTCCAGAGCAAGGAGGAGCTACCAGGAGACAGGCAGTACATCAGGAGACGTGGAGGAGGGCGTAGGAGGGCAACAACCCAGCAGCAGACCGCTACCCCGCCTTTGTGCAAGGAGGAGCAGGTGGAGCACTGCCAGAGCCCTGCCAAAATGACCTCCAGCAGGCCACAAATGTGCATGTGTCTGCTCAAACGGTCAGAAACAGACTCCATGAGGGTGGTATGAGGGCCCGACGTCCACAGGTGGGGTTGTGCTTACAGCCAACACCGTGCAGGACGTTTGGCATTTGCCAGAGAACACCAAGATTGGCAAATTCGGCCACTGGCGCCCTGTGCTCTTCACAGATGAAAGCAGGTTCACACTGAGCACATGAGCACATGTGACAGAGTCTGGAGACGCCGTGGAGAACGTTTCTGCTGCCTGCAACATCCTCCAGCATGACCGGTTTGGCGGTGGGTCAGTCATGGGTGTGGGGTGGCATTTCTTTGGGGGCCGCACAGGCCTCCATGTGCTCGCCAGAGTAGCCTGACTGCCATTAGTACCGAGATGAGATCCTCAGACCCCTTGTGAGACCATATGCTGGTGTGGTTGGCCCTGGGTTCCTCCTAATGCAAGACAATGCTAGACCTCATGTGGCTGGAGTGTGTCAGCATTTCCTGCAAGAGGAAGGCATGTTGATGCTATGGACTGGCCCGCCCGTTCCCCAGACCTGAATCCAATTGAGCACATCTGGGACATCATGTTCGCTCCAATCCACCAACGCCACGTTGCACCACAGACTGTCCAGGAGTTGGCGGATGCTAGTCCAGGTCTGGGAGGAGATCCCTCAGGAGACCATCCGCCACCTCAGCAGGAGCATGCACAGGCATTGTAGGGAGGTCATACAGCACGTGGAGCCCACACACACACTACTGAGCCTCATTTGACTTGTTTTAAGGACATTACATCAAAGTTGGATCAGCCTGTAGTGTGGTTTTCCACTTTAATTTTGAGTGTGACTCCAATCCAGACCTCCATGGGTTGATAAATTTGATTTCCATGATCATTTTTGTGTGATTTTGTTGTCAGCACATTTAACTATGTAAAGAAAAAGTATTTAATAAGAATATTTCATTCATTCAGATCGATGTGTTATTTTAGTGTTCCCTTTATTTTTTTGAGCAGTTGTAGTAACCAAAATAGTTTTAAACAAATCAAAATATATTTTTATATTTGAGATTCTTCAAAGTAACCACCCTTTGCCTTGATGACAGCTTTGCACACTCTTGGCATTCTCTCAACCAGCTTCATGAGGTAGTCACGTGGAATGCTTTTCCAACAGTCTTGAAGGAGTTCCCACATATGCTAAGCACTTGTTGGCTGCTTTTCCTTCACTCTGAGGTCCAACTCATCCCAAACCATCTCAATTGGTTTGAGGTTGGGTGATTGTGGAGGCCAGGTCATCTGATGCAGCACTCCATCACTCTCCTTGGTCAAATAGCCCTTACACAGCCTGGAAGTGTGTTTTGGGCCATTGTCCTGTTGAAAAACAAATTATAGTCCCACTAAGCGCAAATCAGATGGGATTGCATATCGCTGCAGAATGCTGTGGTAGCCATGCTGGGTAAGTGTGCCTTGAATTCTAAACAAATCACTGACAGTGTCACCAGCAAGCACCCCACACCATCACACCTCCTCGCCATGCTTCACGGTGGGAACCACACATGCATCATCTGTTTCACCTACTCTGCGTTTCACAAAGACACGGCGGTTGGAACCAAAAATCTCAAATTTGACTCATCAGACCAAAGGACAGATTTCCTCTGGTCTAATGTCCATTGCTTGTGTTTCTTGGCCCAAGCAAGTCTCTTCTTATTATTTTGTCCTTCATCATAATGCTTGATGGTGTTTGCGACTGCACTTGAAGAAACTTTAAAAGTTCTTGAAATTTTCCAGATTGCGACCTTCATGTTAAGTAATGGTGGACTGTCATTTATCTTTGCTTATTTGAGCTTTTTCTGCCATAATAGGTATTTTACCAAATAGGGCTATCTTCTGTATACCAACCCTACCTTGTCACAACACAACGGTTGGCTCAAACGCATTAAGAAGGAAAGAAATTCCACAAATTAACTTTTAATAAGGCATACCTGTTAATTTAAATGCATTCCAGGTGAGTACCTCATGAATTTGGTTGAGAGAATGCCAAGAGTGTGCAAAGCTGTCATCAAGGCAAAGGGTGGCTGGCTACTTTGAAGAATCTAAAATCTAAAATATATTTTGATTTGTTTAACACTTTTTTAGTTACTACATGATTCCATAGGTGTTATTTCATAGTTTTCATGTCTTCACTATTATTTTACAATGTAGAAAATATAAAAAAATTATAAAATCCCTTGAATGAGTAAGTGTGTCCAAACTTTTGACTGGTACTGTACATATGAAATACACTTTTGAGTCTAACATCAGTATTGAAGGAAATGACACGAGTCTGGATTCAGGTGCTGGAATTCCAACTGTTTATTTTCTACTTTTTAGTGACTACAGAAAATGTTACATTTTAACACTGAAAATCAAAGGCTGGATGACATCATCACTTGCTTCTCTTTATTATTTTTATTCCAATTTTTGTTTTGTTTAGCAAACACAGCAGATGATGTTGCACAGAACTGAGCAAAGCCAAGAATATTAGAATATTAGAACCTAAATGATTCAACCAACCAAGCTATGAGACACCGTGGCCCATGAGGACAGTGTCTTGGACTAGGAGTGCTGATCTAGGAGAAGGTGACCCCACTTATTTACTAGGATTCAAAGGGAACAAATGACCCTAGATCAGCACTCCTACTCTGAGATGAGACACTTTATGAATATGGGCCAAGAACTGTGCATCTCTAGCCAAACAGCCCAACCTAGCCCAACATCCCTCTAGCCCATCACACACAGAAACACAACTAGACACTATGATGATTGATATGAAGGACAGGCGGCTTCAGAGGAAGGATTGACGGGAAGAATAACAATGGACGCCTGTCACTGGCTGGTTTACACCAGAACAACTCAGTGTGAACTGGAAAATGCAGAAACAACTACTGGGTTCTCTTTGGAAATAAATGTCAGCGAGTTGGTTTCGTATTTTTTGTTGTTCAACAAAACCTTCCAGAACTCTTTATAATATATGAATAATCTCTGGAAGAGGCCCCAAGTAAGGTTGCATAATTCCAGGAACTTTAAATAAATTCCCTGTTTTTCCAGAAGTCCTGGTTGGAGGATTCTGGATTTCCTGCTTTATTTCCTGCCAGATTCGTGTGATTTCAGGTAAACCAGGGATTTTTTGCAACCCTGACCCAGTGAGGTCCTCACCCCCCTTTATTGTTTTAGTGTTTTCACATTCAAAATGACCACCTTTAGCACACTACTTCTTTAGGGAATAGGGTACCACCTCAGATTTGCCCAAACGTCTGATTGTCTCAGGCGCTGCAGTACTGTGATGAGACTCAGCCTGATTAGGGACACAGTAACACACATATACGGAAGCACACAGAGACACACAGACAGACAAATGTACGCACACAAGCATACACACACACCCACACACACACACACAGCCTGTCTAGTTCTACAATGTAACTACTGTCGTCTGCATGGCTATTCCCATTGAACTGTATGGCCTGTGGAGATTGAATGGAAGAGAAAGTAACAGAGGGCTGAACTAAAACATCTAGACTCCACTTAACTGTGTCAGGATCCACTGTAACAGGGCCTATTGTAAGAATGGTACTACTGAGAAATGAGATGACACTAAACAGCTTCAAGTGCTAAACTGAGTTCACTGACCACACACACACACACACACCACACACAACACACACACACACACACACACACACAACACACACACACACACACACACACACACACACACACACACACACACACACACACACACGAGACCAGATTAAGTGCTGTCCCACCCATATACACACACACGTTTCTTTGTAGGTTTATTAGACTTTGCTCATTGTCATTACACGAGTTTGCACCAAACAACAGACACTGTGTGGAGCTAGGCGGCAGGGACACATTATTATGAACAAGAGGCATGTGTTTCAAATCACACCCTAATCTCTATATAGTGCACTTCATCACACCATATTCCCTCCCTAATGCACTACARCACATATTTGGAATAGGATTTAGTTTGAGATGCAGTTCAGAACAAGCTCTCTGACCCCGCCCCTGGCAGGCCTGCTGCACCGCCAGACCCCATCCATCCCACCGCTAACCCCCCCAACTCCACCCACCTCACTCTGTGTGTCAGACAGCAAAGTGACTCAGAACAGTCCMTAGGGACCAACTGTTTTATATATCTGATGTATTCCAGCTCTAACTCACCTGATTCAACTAGTCACGGGCTTCATGATTAYTTGACTTAGTTGAAAGAGGAGTGCAAGTGTTGGAATAGACCTAATATGTGAAATGGTTGGTGGTCCGATACCTGATTCCCACATTTGTAACCAGGCCACCACAGTACAGCTCGGCTTGGCCCTATAGTATGAATCAGGCACCAGAGGACTGGGTTGAGCAACACTGAGAGGACTTGCAGCCCTGGTTTAGTTTAAAACATCACTTCAGATTGTACATTTAAACAGGAGATTCCCTACACGGCTGAGTAACCTTGACTACAGAAGCCCCCGGCCTACAGCCTTCTACTAACATCTATACCCGTGCTGCGAATGGCAAATCAAAACTCAACATCTCTTAAACTCACAAATGCCAGTGCTTTTTCAAACGTTTTAATTCACTTATTTTTCCTTTTTTTCTCCACTTTTTGGTTTGTTTTAGAAATCTTTGGATGCTCATTATTATTATTAATACCCATAAAATAAAATAAAAAATTTAAAAAGTCAAAAGAATAGAAAACACATTACACACTGCTGCTTTTTTGACAGCTGTTGAGCGAAGTACGTACCAACTGTAGAARGTCTGTATCTGAAATGACACCCTATATAGTGCACTAGTTTTGAACAGAGCCATAGGGTTTGGGTTAGTAAAGATATGAAACGAACATATCCCCTAGTCAAAATCCTGATTTTCAATATTGTCCTGATCACATCCTGGATTAGCCATAGGGTTCTGGTCAGAAGTAATGCACTACATAGGAAATAGGATGTAGTGTCAGACGTGTGTCGGCCKGTTGTCAGGGCAATGGTGTGGTCTCTGGCAGTGTTCAGAACACATGTTGAAGTGACAGAGCTGTGATATACGAGAAGAAGAACACAAACCCACTCCTTCATCTGATCTAAGCAGGAGAATGTTATAAGTCTAAGACAAAACTGAATGTTCATTTGTTMTMTTTTTTGTTTGTTTTCTCTCAAAAAACCTACTATATACAAATCTAGATGTTCTACAAAGGCATAAATTAAAGCAGTGGTTAAGCAATAATACAAAAACACAATTCCATTCAAATCAAATCACCACAACAGAAGACGAGAAAAGGAAAACATATGAACACATTATCACAGCAGTTGTTGGTTTTACCCTGTAAAAAACAATAGTCTACCATCATTATAATATCGGAATAAGTACCCAACGTCTGATAACAAAATAGTACACTTCATCTCTCCATCCAGACAAGTTTCAAACCTCAAGACCCTGAAACTTGTCCTCCGCGACCTTGAACAGAACACTTCTGCCCAAAAAAACATACAAAATAAATAAGAACCATAAAGCTTTTTGAAAGAAGTAACAATAACAACATTAGTTACCAAACTAGTTGAGTTCTGCCTGATCCACTTTGACAATCTCTCTCCACAGAACCACAGAGTTCTCACTATGAGGTATTCAGAGACAAACACGGCCAGAGTGCTGGGCCTTCCTTCAAAGGGGAGGAGAGAGGATTGGAGGAGAGTGGGAGGGAGGGGGGCAGGGGAGACAGAAGAAGAAGAAGAAGAAGAAGAAGAAGAAGAGCTTTGGTATATCAGCAGGAGTGGAGATCAGAAATTCCTTTGGTATGTTTTCATTGCATGGTTGAGCTGGCGAAAGCACCACTTGCGAGAGAAAGAGAGAGAGCGAGAGAAAGAGAGAGAGCGATAAGGACGGAGAGAGTGAGAGATATTCCTTTAGTCTTCAGTAGTGGCCCGTCTCTACAGGCTGAGGTATTCAAAGAGTAAAAGGTCAAAGGTCATAGAGAGGTCAACAGTGGTTTAACACTTTGGTTCAAGCAAGGCACTCGTCCTGGGAGTTTTAGAGAGGTTGTCAACATGTCTGTATAGAATGTTGTCAACATGTKATTTTAGAARGTTCAATGTTGTCAACATATCATTCTAGAATGTTGTAAACATAATTCAAGAACGTTTTCGACATGTCTGTCTACAATGTTGTCAACATTCTAGAACCTTGTCAACATGTCATTCTCGAACMTTGTCAACCTCTGTCTAAAACGTTGTCAACATCATTCTAGAATTRTGTCAACATATCATTCTCGAACGTTGTCAACATTTCATTCTAGAACATTGTTAATATGTATGTCTAGAGTGTTGTCAACATCTTCGTTGTTTTGGTAACATAGTCTACAGCTTCAGTATCATGTCTACCTGTAGCTTTATAAGTAGAGAGCAGAGATGTTGAGAGACCAAGCAGAGCAGGGGGAGGGGAGGAGTACGAGAGGAGAGGAGGGGGTAAGGATAAGGAAKTACAGTAAACCTTCTATCCACATCACTCATGTCGGCCGTGCAATGACGAAATCTTTGGTTATCTTTGGTATCATCAAAGTGATAGAAATCACAAATGGAAATTGAGTGAGGTAGCATCTTTGGTTCACACTATAAAATATCAGTAGGTCTTAACACATTTAGACATTTCTTTATCCTCTTCTTTGTTGTTTTCTTTTCGACGTGAGGAAGCAGCTCTCGCTTGGCTTTGCTTCATTTAATATAATACTCATTAACATGGAGAGGAGCTACAGTAACCCACAGACAGAGGCAGAGATACCCCCACTCTGARCCCCACTCCCAGCCCAGAGACTGGTACCCCAGACATGGAGAYGAGCAAAGGAGTGAACCAAGCCCTTAGACAGTAAACTCCACACTATTTGACTCATACTTTGGGAAAGCAAGCCACTGTAGTGCTTTCTTCCTGGTGCTGACATGCATAGCATCCATCTATACCCACTGAGGTGAGATGGATGGAGAGGAGGAGAGGAGAGTCGGAATGATAGAGTAGAGAAATGGAGGGAGAGGAGAGATACTGGATGAGGATAAGAGGAGGAGAAATGGTAGTGGTGTAAAGTGCTTAAGTAAAAATACTTTAAAGTWCTACTAAAGTCGTTTTTTGGGTATCTGTACTTTACCTTACTATTTATATTTTTGACAACTTTTACTTTTACTTCAATACATTCCTAAAGAAAATAATGTACTTTTTACTCCATATATCTTCCCTGACACCCACAAGTACTCATTACATTTTGAATGCTTATCAGGACAGGAAAATGGTTCAATTCACGCACTTATAATAAGAATATCCCCGGTCATCCCTACTCCCTCTGATTTAGTGGACTCATAAAACACACATGCTTCGTTTGTAAATGATGTCTGAGTGTTGCAGCGTGCCCCTGGCTATCCATACATAAAAAATAAAAGGAAATGATGCCGTCCGGTTTGCTAAATATAAGGAATTTGAAATTATTTCTACTTTCACTTTCACATATTTTAGCAATTACATTTACTTTTGATACTTAGGTATATTTAAAACCAAATACTTTTAGACTTTTACTCAAGTAGTATTTTACTGGGTGACTTTTCATTTTTACGCAACTCCTTTTCTATTAAGGGATCTTTACTTTTTTAAAGTATGACAATTGGGTACTTTTCCACCACTGAGAGATGGAGAGAGAGGAAGATAGGAGAGATGGAGGAGAGGAGAGTGTTAACAGTCACACTCATGTCTTTAAAAATACTCTTTACAACATCAGCTACAAAATATAAGACATTATTCTTTGGTTGTACTTCTTGCTGTGATTCTGTCAAAGTGATTTGGTATTATAACTGCATACAGTCTAGGCTACCTGCCCTGGAGTGGAGAAAGCTTTGGTTTTCATTTTTACTGTTTCAACAGTACAGGAAGAAAGCACTACGGAATGGGTCAGGGGTTATGGGTCATGGTTAGCAGCTCCTACTGGGGCGATTTCCCCCCTCCCCTGTCTGCTCTTCCAGTGAAGGAGGTAGAAGTCACCCCTAATCACTGATCATGGGTCAGAAACAATATTTATTTCATCCTTCTAATGGTTACTGATAGGATTGGGGGCAAGGTAATCTGAATCTAGATCAGTTTATGGCAGCTTCTACCTGGAGTGTCTMGGGTTTACTGACGGACAGAAAACTGTGACCAATCAAATGTCTGTTTGTCCTGACGGACAGAAACTCTGACCAATCCAAACGGCAACTGAACATTCCAGTGGCACCTGTAAGATTCCTCCTCAAKGCTGATTGACCCGTCCCACAGGATCTCCGTCCACTGGTCAGAACCCACACAGCTGATAGGCTGATTAAACGTCCATCCAGAGGCCCTCCCTCAACCCGACCAGTCAGATCAAAGATAAGGACAGTGAGGCAGGAGGTATTAAAGCTGTGAGATCAGTGATTGGGTAGAATGCCAGAACAGAGTTTTTAAAGCAGGTCAAAACCAGTCTTTGGTTTGTTTTTCTTCTTGGACACTATAAATAGCAGTGTTATAGTACAGGCTTTAAGGTCAAAACGCTGTTTATAGGTATTTCCTTAGTTTTCCTGGTTTCTACATTGTAAAGCTTTTCCACCGAGGTTGAGTCTGTCAGTCTGTCTCCCCATACACAGTAAAACATTGACTGCTTCAAACTAGAAAAAAATAAGTCTCCACGCTAACTAAAAACTTCTAACACCATATCTAATATAAAATGTAGTCAACTCAACACTTGATTACCTGAGATGACATAATTCAAAATTGTAAGTCAGCGTGGTAACTTATTTTTTCCAAGTTAAATCAACTCAAAACTGTGCCCGCTCTCTCCTCCAGTCCCTCCTCCTCAGGCTTTGCTGCAGGTGGAGACAGAGGAATTAGCGGAGTGGGAGGAGCCTCCGTTGTCGTCGAGCCACTTGTCGAGGCTGCGTCGGCGTGCGTTCATGAAGAAATTTGAGACGGTGGTCAGCTCCAGGCCCAGCTGCTGGCTGATGGTGATCTGGAGCTCCTTGGATGGACGCTTGTTCTCCTTGAAGATGGCGTGGAGGGTCCTTCTCTGGACYTCGGTAAACACCAGCCGAGGCTTCTTGGAGTGGCCACCATTACCGCTGTGGTTGCTGCCGCTGTGGTTTCCGCCGCTGCTGCCACCGCTGCCGCCACGGTCACCACCAACTTTACAGTGGCCCTGGTCCTGCTCCTTGCGCTTACACGCTAAGGGTGGGGATAGAAAGAGAGATGTTATAACAAACTACATCATAACAACATTAACACAGTATACAACACTGTATAACAACAATAGGCTACAGCACACAATCATCTATACCGTGGAATATAACACACACACACACACGGGTAGCCTCATAATAACCTACACCGGAGCTCACAGCTGAAAACAATTGCCGCTGACCYTGGTGCTGAAGCATACGGTAAGTAGGCCTCTCCCTGCATATCGAGACTTTACCGATAGAGGGCAGTAGTGAGCTGTCAAACAGCTGTAGCAGCACTGAATTCGACCGAAAGCGATTCATTCTKCTTAGCTGGAGGACATCGGCTTGACAGTCACTGTCKCAGATAGATTATTTAATATAGATCTTAGACAATCTTTTCTTAGACCAAGGGTATTTCACTACCATCTTACAAATGTATGCAAAACAAGCAAGATGGATCTGCATGCCAGGTGCGTGTTGTTGATGTGGGATATTCGAGTCTATGAAATGAACTAATCACAGAAAGGTCTGTGTGTGTTCTGTGATAGCAGCAGTAGTAGCCTAGTTAGGTAGAGACACCCCTAGATAACCATTAACAGAGAGCTACCGCTCCGTGTGGAGTTGAGTTGGCATCCTATCTGCTCTGTGTGTGTGTGTGGAGCTCTATCCTATCTGCTGCGCTATAAATCAACGTGCTGAAGGCCACAGTGACACCCCAGCAGCCACCGCGCGGAGCAGACAGACAGGTAGTCGGACAGGTTGGGAGCTTTCCCAGGCTCGTTATCATCCTGGTCCCACACACACACGCACACACAACTATGCCCGTCTGACAATCATTAAGCAGATAACTCCACACTGAGGTAGCCTAGCAATGGCGTGACTACACACACTCGTGTACCAGCAGCAGCGGTGTGTGTATGTGTGTGTTGTGTATGTTTAAAATAAATAAATAAAATATATGAATAGCCCCCTTTCCGAATGCAAGAGCTGATTCACTCAGTTTGACAAGTTTTTTAATTAGGCCTATTCCAAATATGTTCAATAACATTCTATTTTGGGGTGGCAGGTAGCCTAGTGGTTAGAGCGTTGGACTACTAACCGAAAGGTTGCATGATCGAGCTGACAAGGTGAAAATCTGACGTTCTGCCCCTGAACAAGGCAGTTAACCCACTGCTAGGCATTGAAGATAATAATTAATTCGTTCAACTTTAAGCCTATTATATTCCTGTTTGGGAAGTTTGTGCTTTAACCTATATTTAACTAGGAAAGTCAG
>NW_019942590.1:14079-24821 GCF_002910315.2 Salvelinus sp. IW2-2015 | reverse complement strand
TGTTTGTGTGTGTGTGTGTGTGTCTGTGTGTGTGTGTGTGTGTGTGTGTGTGTGTGTGTGTGTGTGTGTGTGTGTGTGTGTGTGTGTGTGTGTGTGTGTGTGTGTGTGTTTGTGGTGGGAGGGGATGGAAGGTCGCCCGTGCGCATGTGTGTATGTTCGGATCGGCAGCCGTGAAACGGAGGTGTGGAGAAACCGAGCAGCACGAGAAAAGCCACGGAGAGAGAGATGGCGCAGGACCCAACCGGAGCGCAAGGACAGGCGGGGGGCTCGAGACACAACCGAGAGGAAGCAAAAAATATAATGTAGTATCAATAAAACCGAGTCTAAAAGGAAAGAAAATATATAATCGGAAAGAAAAAATAATCAACAAAGACAAGAGGAAGAAAACACCAGCCATAAAAAGGATACAAAAAACGTCCATCAACCAGATTCAGGAGACAGAACAAACCACCACAACAAACCAACAGACTGGGAGGGAACTTCCCGCCGTGAGACTCTGGACTGTTCTGTGGACATCCATTCCTCCCCAGGTCACATAGATGGTCGCCAAGCATTATGAACGCGCAACTGTCCATGGAGAGCCTCGGCGACCTGAGCCATGAGTCTGTGGCCGGTCCAGGAGAGCTGCTAGTCGGCCACAGCCCACACCCCCGCCCGGGTGGGGGCCGGGCTGGCGCACCGCTCCATGGGCATGACGAGCCTGCTAGACGGGAGAAATACCACTCCCATCACGACACAACACTGACACCCCGGTCATCACCTGCACCCCGCCAGAGTATGTGCGAGGCCCCCCCTGGAATGAGCGCAAGCACCTACACCACCCTCACACCTCTCCAGCCTCCCCTACCCCCATCTCCACTGTAGCAGACAAGTTCTCTCATCATCACCATCATCATCATCATCCACACCACCATCCTCATCATCCTCATAATCATCATCAGCGACTCCTGGTAATGTCACCGGCAGCTTTACGTTTATGAGGGACGAGAGGGGCTGGCGCCGATCAACAACCTCTACTCCCCATACCACCACAAAGACGCCCCTGGGATGGACAGAGCCTCTCCCCACTGTCTGGCTCTGGCCTGGCCGGCTACACAGCTCCCAGGCCGGCCTGCCTCCCTATGCCACCCCGGGGTCTCAGCCTCCATGCCGGGGAGAAGATGCAGTTGACTCCCGGTGGGTTCGAGGCTCATCACCCCACCATGCTGGCCAGACACGCCGACCAGCACCTCACCTCCTCGGGGAACATGCTCCATATAAACGGCCTCCATCACCACCACCCCCATGCCCACCTCGGAGCCTCGGGGCACGTGCTGGGTCACGGAACCCCCGGGACAACAACACCCAGAGCCACCTCAGGGCCCGGGGTTCAAGTCCAGGGGTTGGTGGTGGTGGCGGTACCGACGGCAATTCGACGGGTCAAATGGAAGAAGTAAACACCAAAGAAGTAGCGCAGAGGATCACCACAGAGCTGAAGCATTACTCCATCCCCCAGGCTATCTTCGCCCAGAGGGTGTTGTGTCGGCCCAGGGGACACTGTCAGACCTGCTCCGGAACCCCAAGCCCTGTCCAAGCTCAAGTCCGGCCGGGAGACCTTCCGCCGGATGTGGAAGTGGCTGCAGGAGCCTGAGTTCACACGCATGAGCACGCTCAGGCTCGCAGGTGAGGGAACCCTCGGTAATACCCACTTCCTTTTATTTATCTTTCTCTCTCCCTTTACTCTTTATCTATAGGGGCTATTTAAGATTGTTTGGTGCTCGTCATTGGAACAGTAGGCTATTGTCTGCAGCTGTCTTGAATCTGACAGTGGAGTAGCCAGTGGTATGACAGAACTGAAACCTTCCTCTGGAATTCCCTGCAGTTGAATTCATCATTGTCTTTGTTGTAATCTCTGTCTCTTGGCTTTTTCCATTCTATAAGATAAGGGCCCATGTGTCTATGCCGCGCGCCGCGTGTGTGTGTTGGTGATCTGGACCAGAATGAGCTTATTTTGCCCAACTCATCAGCTTTTTGTTGTTCCCAACAGAGTCCACCGAGTCCATGTAAACAGAGTCCATGCGCGGAGGATAAGAATCAAGTTCAAAAAATATATTTACGTCATGAAAATATTAATTTGCTGCCAGCACATGTAGTAACATCCTCAAGCTGTGCATTTCGGGCTGAGGGATGGAACATCTGCGGAAAATAGTATAACAGAATAACAATAAATAAAATAGAAGATAATACAATATTTTCCAGGATCAATATGACCATTATTTTAAAATATTGAGGAAAGCCTATGGAAGCTGTGTTTGGCTGCGTTGACGCACTTATTGTGTTTCAGTGAGTGTGTTTGTCTTGAGAGCTAAACTCTTAGGAGGCGTGACGCGGGGCTGACTCTGGGTTTGTGGTAATTAACTGATAGATAGCTCTCATTAATTTGTCCCGAGGACCCGAGTCAATCCGCCTGAACCGTTCTAGCAGACACACACGGAGCCACGCAGTCGCCAGCATACAAAGGAATTGCTTTATGCTAATCAATGACGCGCTGAGGCGGATGGGTTTTTGGCTTGTGAAAAGTGTGAGGCGGTACGCTGCTGAAAGTGTGTTAAATCGCCATTGATTATTTGCAGCGTGTTGTGTCTGTCTGTTTGTGTGTATCTGTGTCTTTGTGTGTGTCATCAACAGTCTTGCATAGCAAACCATATATATACCATATCATTTTACATGTTATTGTTTTTGTGACTTAAATAGACGAAAAACATGTTGCATGTATGCACACACACACACACACACACACACACACACACACACACTGCTCTGACGTCAGTTATTAAGGAAGTTACAACAGAGGTATTAAGATACCTGCTGGTTATAAACCCCCCTCTCACACACCCTCTGGAATAAAATAATTACATCACAAATGAATTAATATTATTTACTAGGTTATAATTTACACGTTCAATGGAGCCTATTGAGCCTATTGTATTTAAACACAAATAAAAKCCTATTGATCCAATATTGTTCTGGAGCCTCCTTAACATGTCATGCAGAACAAATGAAGTGAACTTCCGGGTTCATTCCCCACTCGTCAATGAGGTGCGCGCGCGTGTGCGTGTGTGATTAGACCAGACAGTGTGCATGCAGTATTCAAAACCTTATATTCACACACGTGTCCTMCATAATCACCACCTATCTTGAACCAAATGTCATCATGCTGTTTCTCTATTTTTATATAATAAAGKAAAAATGGTATCCCAACAAAGTTCCCTAATAGAGGATTATTGTAGAACTCCAATCCGAATGAAAACTATTCCATATGTCGGTTTGAAGTAACAAATGAAGCTGTACTTCTCTCTCTTTAGAAATAAAAAGATGAACAGATGTGTCTATTGTTAAACCATTAAGATTAACGAACCGGCCGGCCGTGCATGGGAGTGTGTGGGTGTGTATAGGCTAAGTGTGTCCACGCGTGCCCCCATCGATACGCGGAGTGTGTGTGTGTGTGTGTGTGTATGAACTTGATCACGGTGAAGAAAAGTATTAATTCACGAATAGGCCTATGATTACATCAACATTACATCTCTCATGATAATAAAATATACTAACGTTAGTAATTAATTGAGAAACAATTGAATGACAAAAATGTTTTATGTTTTATTGCGTGATTTTATTTCCTTGACACATTGAGTAGGCCTACGTCATTACAATACAATTTCAATACAATTTCCTAAATTGGCTACACAATGGATGAACTTCAAATGACTTGTGTGTGTTGGGAGGAGGGGAGGGGGCGGTCTCTTAGGGGGGGGGGGGGTCGAGGCGTCCTTTTCACGCGGGCAGGCAGGCGACAGCTTGCTGCGGCCAGTGGCCAGCCCGGGCCACATGTCAAAGGTGACGCTTCAAGACTCCTAATGTTAACAGCTGCTCGTGCAGATTAACACACACACACACACACACACACACACACACACACCGCGGCATCTGTCAGGGTCAAGAACAACAGGACACCGTTCAATTGAACAAGTTAAAGAAGAGAAACGTAAAAGTTAAATGGTCTCTAATAGGAAGTCAACGTCAGTGGCGTGTGGGGACTTGACGTTTGCCCAGAAACAAAGACACTTAATGAACAACGAGATGCTTTCCAACGGTATGGACATAATAAAGGACTGGACAGAGATTCGACATAGGCCTATTTATAACTTACAAACAAAACGTGCAGCCTAGGCCTAATAACAAAATAGTTAACGTCAACAAAGTAAATAAAATGTGTTAACATTTAAAAAGTAATACATTTAAAATTAAATATGTTATCAATTTGCTAAATTAATTGACATAACATTCGCACCAATTTGTAAGTCGCTCTGGATAAGAGCGTCTGCTAAATGACTTAAATGTAAATGTAAATGTAAATGTGAGGCAAATAATAATCAATCATCACGAATAACAGATTGCTCCTATCAGACAAACAGACAAAAATATTATAGCCTATATCAGGCCAAATAAGAAGAGAAAGATTCACGTTTCAGCAGCCACATCTGCACACATTCTCATGCTGATCGATATTTTTCCTTCCAGCAACGTGCAAAAGGGCGGTGTGCGCATGTATGTGTTTGAGTGTCATTSTGTTGAGGCCTATTCACGCGTCAAAGCCGCAGTGTGTTTGTCGTGTCCCTGTAGAGAATGGTCTGTGGTTGTTATAGCAAGTATTTGATGAATGTAGAAAGAGAGAGAGAGAGAAATATATATATAACGTATTCACATAAACACTGCTTTTCATAAAACGTGTGTCAACTAACTAAGAAGTCAACTGACATAACAAAACCTTTCAAATGTACCAACCAAGATAAGCTCAAAAGAAAACTCCATCCCTCCCCGTAACTGCAGCAACATACAGTAGACAGGCTATGACATGTCTGGCCGTTTTAATTATGGCCATATAGCTTACAAATTACTGTCCCGCAACAACGTCGTTGAAAACATATTGTCATATTTTAAACGATAGGCCTCTACCACAGATCTGCAGCAGCCAGCTCCACAATAGCATGTATCGTAATATTCAATAGAACATCACGATGCTTTTGGCTTGGTTACCAGTCATTCATAGGTAGTTGAATAGTCAGAAGCAGAGCATTTATTTAGATACAATAAAAACATGGCTCTGGTCAGAAGGTAAAAGTCAGTCTGGTAAGTTAACCCAGAGCACCAGCATTATTAGAGCAAAGCGGTAACCCCCTCGCSCATTGGGTCGGTTGGTCAGGCTGCACCGTGGAGACTGTCTGTATTAATTATTAATTATCCACAGACTGCTGTTGTATTCTGTTGACTCTGGGTCATATTCACAGTCATATATATCRTACAGTCGGCATTAGGTTATAGTGTTGAATCCAATAACCAATGTTGCATATACAATTATTAARAGAGTAGGCCTATGCCTCTCCTCTCTCTATGTGAATGCTGATGAGTATGCGTAACAGAGTATGTTTATGGAGCAAAGGTTAGGCCTACTACACATATCCTAACCTGAATAGTGACTATTTGGTTGTAGCCTACAGGGCACAGCTTCCAACATGCCATGGTTTTACGGTGGCCGTTACTAAAGGGCAGCATAACATTAGTATCGTTGAATTCATATGCTGTGGTTTATGGTGGAGACAGAYGCACATGGATCGATAATCTCAGCTCTACAGATAGTGACATACCACTACAGAGATGGGTTATTAACGCTCATAACGACACTATTAGAATTCCCAAACCAGATTTAGGCAAAAGCGACCGTCTAGACGCTATATTTCTAGACAAGACTAATATAATCGAAATCCATACTTACAGTAGCCTGAATTGAATTAAGCGTGGTCTATATGCCTGTACACATGATTATATGTTGGCCGGCACTATTAATATCTACCTTATTCTTATTGCTAAATATTGTGCATAGACTATACTAACCAATTCAATAATATTTGATTGCAGACCGAGGTTTTAAATTCGTATAGGATATTAATKGCCTAATACCAAACGTTTTATTGATTGCTAAAAGCAACTGAWAATAAAATGAGAATCTTAGGCGCTGTTTTTTTCWATATTTTTATGAAGGGTAATCTTACTTCCTCGAATAAAAAAACGGTTTACTATTCGTTTAATTTAAAGTTCAAATAGTTGAATGGTCAATCTGCAAACAGGTCTCGAATCAGCAACTAAATGGAGTAGGACTGTGGCATTCTTCAGTAAACTTCTAGAACTCCCAAGAACGATTTCACTTTACTGACACTTTAAAAAGAATACATGTATTCTAATAAAAGCCCTTTCTTTAGGCCTACTGCTTGTAGACTATAGAAAAATGAGCTATATGCCTATACCTGTATACTGTTACACCTCATTTGTTTGATAAAAAAACGAAAGCATTTAAAAGGATGCTATTTCTGAGCAGTAGGTTACACACAACAGGACATTCGTCTGAGCGGCACSGCAACTAACACAACTTTCACTTATTATAATTCTTGGGATTTATGGTATTAAATATATAGCGTTTGTAATAATTTATATCCCTGGCCAACTGGCATAAATCTGTAGTGTAATGCTATGCTGCAGTCGACTCCATTGTAAGAAATGCAGTGATTGACTTCGAACGAAAATAAACTGTCCAAATTATTTTTCAATAGCCTATTGGTAATTAGGCCTACACTAAAACATATTCCCCTGTAGCCTATCATAAGGTAATAGTCTTCATTCTCCCCATGTCCTAGATTCTTATATCAATTAATATGCTTTTAAAGCATTAGAGCCTTACACAAGTTGTTAAAAGTTGTCTCTAAGTGGTTGTAATGACCATACGTAATCTGATGGTTGCTGTAATGTTCGTACGGGCACATTAAACATATTTATTTGAGGAGCGAGAGCTGCAAATATTGAGAGAAGATTAGTGATGGCACTAGGGTCACTATCTGAAATGTTTGGATTTGATTGCTTGTATCTTCGTCCCTGTTGAAACGGCATTAGATTATTCCGGGTCATTTSGTTTTCGACATCATGGGAGATTCTCGTGTCTTCGCCTCGGAATTAATTGTCCTATAATATTCATAGCATATTGTGATAAAGCAGGCTAGGCCTAGGCTATAACGACTGATGGAGGGAACACATGTTTATGGATAAAGAGTGACATGCAGGCCAGGCGTATATCCAACTGTCTCAACGTGTGAATATTCTTCAACCAGAATCGCAGACAGATTGTCTTAACAATGTCATGGTGTGGTGGAAATCATTATCATCACCATCATCATCTGATCCACGAGAAAACACTGATTACGTTGTCTCGCTGTCAACACATGTTTCTGCAACACCAAATTATAACARTGTAATATATATTATATTGAATTTAAATAGAAAAGACCCAGATAGAAACTAAAAAATAAGGAGCAGGGTGGTTTACCTAGAGGTTATGTTATGTTCATCGAGAGATGAATGAGACATTTCATAAGGTGGTAGGTGGCCAGTATTTCTCCATCTGAAATTGTTTTGAATCATTCAGGTGGTATAGACTACTATGTTATTGCATTCATGCCTGGCAAAATAGTTTAGGAAAAAGGGTTTTGGGTTAGATTTTTTGTCATTTTCAGGAGGCACTGAATATACCCAGGATAAATGGAACTATACAAAGCAGCAGGAACAACAAAAACACAACTGTTGACGTTTGGAGCGAGCAACTTCGAAATTTGACATTTGAGAATGTGGAACGACCGTCTAATTCTGAATTGAGACGTTTTGCAGCACAGACATTTTGTCAATAAACGTATTAAAAATAAATATTATTTCGTTAAAAAGTTGGCTTTTGCAATGTCTTCTAAAACCCCAGTCATAGACTACATTTTACATAAAAATGAAGAAAGATAGTTGGAGAGATGTTGGTAGCAATGTAAGAGTGCGCGTGTGTTAAGGTAGAGCCAAAGCCCTGAGCATAAACGATCGGCAATGTGTGCTCGCCTGTTGCGATGACAACTACAGCTTACTACCACTTACTAGAGTTAACATATCAATTGATATAAATCTAGTTTACATTTGTAACCCAATCCTCTATTATATTAATGTCTGGTTAAAATGTGTTGTCATTGAAGGCTAATTAATGCCCTTAGCTCTTTTAACCTGAACGTGAGATATCAACGGTGGATGAGTGCCAATCCAAACTGGTAATAACATGATAATGAAATAGGTCCAAACAGATTATGACTAAACAATGTCTGACACACACACACACACACACACACACACACACACACACACACACACACACACACACACACACACACACACACACACACACACTGGTGGCTGTCATCTCCTACCACAACATGAATCTGATGCCCTCATGCATCTTTTACGAGCCTCCCAGTTTACACACATTTTCCTGTCAAACCCCCCAGATACACACCACATCTGAACACACCCCAGATACACACCCCATCAGAACACACCACATTTGAACACACCACAGTGTTGCAGCAGAACACACCCCATCTGAACACACCCCAGATACACACCCCATCAGAACACACCACATCTGAACACACCACAGCAGAACACACACATAGTCACACAGCTTTCTCCATCATGGTCCAGTTCAGAAGGGTGCTACATACTAAGAAATGCAGACGGAATGCCATGAATAGCGGACATGATTCCTACATGTCAGAAAGGCATGTCTATTCTAGACAGTATATTTCTATAGCTGAACGTTCCACGCTGAGCCCAACTGATCATGACACACAGGTATGATGAACACTGTAGCTCCACATCGGTTTAATGGCTAGTCATTCAACAAGAGTTGGAGTGTCTCGCTCTCTCCCGTGTTGCGTCAGGCTCCGGTYCAGGCAGGTCAAGCTGCCCTCGTGCGTCCTGTAGAAACAGCCCAGGGCGTGCCTCCATTTCAACCTCAAAATCTCCGGTTCCTGGTCGGCGGAATAAAACCTGCCGTTTCCCTCTGCCTGTCAGTCCGTCCGTCCCGTGTGCTCCTCGTGCAGTTCCCGCCTGTCTCTGCCCGTGCTTTTAATGCTCCTCGCGCATTTGACTAGCAGCCCCGTTATGGATCGGCCCGGGCAGAGAGGGAATCAGTATGCAGTATGCAAATTACTTCAGTTTCAATCGAAAGGTTCGATCCGTGGTGGAGGGCACGTGGAAGTGGGGTCGGTCAGCCCTCAGCACGTGAGCCCCATCTCAGCTGGACCCTGACATATTTTATTTGAATGATCCGCAGTTTTAACCAAAACATAGTTTATTATTGGTGACGTTAGAAATAGATTGAGAACCAAACATTTACAACACAAGGGTATTTAAAGAGAGATCTAGTGTATGTTGATCTGGATCCTTGTCACGATCGATATCCATGCTATTGTGAAGGATAAGGTTATGGTACATTCGTAGCCTATCAACAAATCTCTCCTTATATAATTAACATTTCAAACAATGAATGGGCATTTAGGCCCAGGCCTATAGGGGTTTTCTTATAAATATAACCAGTCATAGAAAGCAATTGACCTTTGCTGAAATGAGCTCAGACCATTCTAACGGATTTATAAAAAGTAGGAGGCCTATAATCTATAGTGCAATTCTAACATATCAGAGAATACAAAGCCCTTCACATATTTTTTTAAATGAAGAAACATAAAAATTGTACAGAAACAACACAGATAAATAAATGATAGATACAGTAGCCTATAATATACTGTGGGCCTATAAATCCTATATTTTATATGAACACGTTTTGTTTTATTCTTGCTGTCTTGAAGAACATGATATATGTAATGCTGTGATATCAATGTGTTTTAAAAGTGAGAAGCAGATATAGAGATTTTATTAGATCATGTGATTGACAAGAGAGGAAGAGGGAGAGAAGAGGGGAGAGAAGAGGGGAGAGAAGACAGAAGAGGGGGAGAGAAGAGGGGAGAGAGAGGGGGAGAGAAGAGAAGGAGAGAAGAGAAGGAGAGAAGAGAAGGAGAGAAGACAGAAGAGGGGAGAGAAGAGAGAGAGGAAGAGGGGAGAAAGAGGGGAGAGAAGAGGGGGAGAAGAAGGGGAGAGAAGAGAAGGAGAGAGAGAAGGAGAAAAAGAAGAAGAGGGGGAGGAAGAGGAGGAGAGAAGAGGGGAGATGAAGACAGAAGAGGGGGAGAGAAGTAGGAGGAGAGAAGAGAAGGAGAAAAGAGAAGGAGAGAAGACAGAAGAGGGGGAGAGAGAGGAGGAGAAAGAGGAGAGAAGAAGAAGAGGGGAAGAAAGAGGGGAGAGAAGAGGGGAGAGAAGAGAGAGAAGAGAAGGAGAGAAGAGGGGAGAGAAGAGGAGGAGAGAAGAGAAGAAGAAGAGGAAAGAGAGAGAGAGACAGAAGAGGGAGAGAGAGAGGAGAGAAGAGGGGAGAGAAGACAGAAGAGGGGGAGAGAAGAGGGGAGAGAGAGAGGGGGAGAGAAGAGAAGGGAGAGAAGAGAAGGAGAGAGACAGAAGAGGGGAGAGGAAGAGGGGGGAGAGAAGAGGGGGAGAGAGAGAAGGAGAGAAGAGAAGGAGAGAAGAGAAGGAGAAAAGACAGAAGAGGGGAGAGAAGAGGAGAGAGAAGAGGGGAGAGAAGACAGAAGAGGGGAGAGAAGAGGAGGAGAAGAGGGGAGAGAAGAGGGGAGAGAAGAGAAGAGAGAAGAAGAGAGAAGGAAGAGAGAAGACAGAGAGGGGGAGAGAAGGGGAGGAGAGAAGAGGAGAGAAGAGAAGGAAGAGAGAGAAGAGAGAAGAGAAGGAAG
>NW_019942590.1:4079-11579 GCF_002910315.2 Salvelinus sp. IW2-2015 | reverse complement strand
TATTTAAAATCTTCTCACTCATTGATTGAGACAGGTCTCTGTCATTATGACATCATTTGTGGTGGACACCCACCTGTCTAGATCAATGAAAGAAGACGTGAAATAGACAAGATGTCTGCAAAAATCTTTGGGTAAATCACATTATCTGGTGTAACAATCTGTAGCTACAGTTCTTTGCACTTGTGTACACCTGAGACACACTGACWTGTACTACACTGTTCATAAAAAATATTGTATGTTACTTTTACCATATAAAATTGTTGTTGAATACCCAGTTCTCTTGAGTTAGTATTAAATAGTGTACACTCCTGTATTTTAGATATCCAAAGAATGTTGGTTTATCTGAATGTCWGAATGTCTAGCATCTGTGTGATGCTACAGAGCCATGTACAGCTTATATAAATATCTTCTGTGAATCAATAAGGGTTGACAAATTTTGAAGATTGATATAAAATATCCATATTTATTTTATGGTGGTTCTACATCAGAGCTCTCCAACCCTGTTCCTGGAGAGATAGCACACCTGATTCTAATAATTAGCTGGTTGATAAACTGAACCAGGTTAGTTACAACTGGGGTTGGAGCAAAAACCTATAGGAGGGTAGCTCTCCAGGAACATGGTTGGAGACTCCTGTTCTACATAGTCTTATGCGAGGGTTTCCCAAACTCTGTCCCGGGGACCCCAAGGTGTGCACGTTTAGTTTTGTTGCCCTAGCACTACACAGCTGATTCAAATAATTTGATTCAAGATGATTTATTTGAATCATCTGTGTAGTGCTAGGGCAAAAACCAAAACGTGCACACCTTGGGGTCCCCAGGACAGAGTTTGGGAAATGCTGTGATATGCTRAGCCATACTGAATGCATTTACACAGGCATACCAATTCTGATATTTTTTCGGCTAATTGGTCTTAATCATGTCAGATCTTTTTCAGAACTGATCTGATTGGTCAAAAGACCAATTAGTGAAAAAAAATTCTGAATTGGGTTGCCTGTGTAAACGCAGCCATAGTGTAACGGCTCTCGTCGTTGGAAAGAGAGGAGGACCAAAGCGCAGCGTGGTACGTTTCCATATTTATTGGAATACTTTTCAACACGAACAAAAACAATAAACAGACGAAAACCAAAGAAGCTACAGTCCTGAACATGGGAACACAAAATACATGGAACAGGAACAATCACCCACAAACYAACAGTGCAAACAGGCTACCTTAATATGGTTCCCAATCAGAGACAATGCAAAACACCTGCCTCTGATTGAGAACCATATCAGGCCAATTGACAAACCTACACATAGAAACACAACATAGACTACACCCACCCAGCTCACGTCCTGACCAACTAAACAAAGACTAAACAAAGGAAATAAGGTCAGGAACGTGACACATAGTCCTTTATCCGGCTTCGGTACACTGACAATGGTGGGCTGGGGAAGCTGAGACCCTTTGTGCTTATGGCGATGGTCCTGTCTGCAGTGAACGGCCAGCTAGATAAGACTCTGCTGAAAGTGGTGTAGGGCTTCTTAACCACCAACTGTTTGGTCTCTTGCAGAAGATTTGCTGGTACTGCGCGTCTCCTGGAAAGACATGGTTATGGTCTTAGCATTTTACACTTTTTGTGGAAGGGACGTAGGGTAACACCTTTGTTGGTAAAGGTATCAATCGAATGGGACCGGCTAGCCTATTGTTTAGGGACAATGAGGGGATGTTGGGAGCTGCTTTTAAGACGAAAGATCAGTCAACAAAGTGAATGGGCTGGGAGGCTAAAGAAGGTGTGAAAAGTCTTAGGAAGGCAATTCCTACACAGTATGAATTGTTGTGTATGGGAGATTAAATGTAATTGAGGAGAAATGGCACCTCAATCGCTCTCATAAACAACAATACATTTAYTGTTTAAACACAACCCTGCACAACCAAAAACCCTTCCTCATCTCTAAGTATTTTCTGTAAACCTCCCCAGCCCATTGACTTTGACAGATCATTCTTGTCAATAGTAGCCCTTTGCAGGGGAATGTTACAGACATATCTCTGCATTGTGTTTTGAGAATCTACAGAGGTGGTTGTGTCATTACTGTTGTAGGCTTGTTTTTATATATTTCGCTGTCCCTTGCTGGTTTCTGTCCCACAATCTTCTTGTGCTGCATAACCGCAAGGTGTGTCCCCTCACTCATGCTTGTGTACCCAAAATGCCCCCGTTTTGAGGTATTTTTCAGCAGGGTATCGTGGAATGACTCCAGATAACCTGAGAAATAAAAGGTAAATAAAAGGTAAAAAGAGAAGAGGGGTAGACTAAATTGATGACATGGTCTGGAAGGTACTCAGGATACCTCTATCTGTCATGTCCTGATCTGTTTCACCTGTCTTTGTGATTGTCTCCAYCCACCTCCAGGTGTCACCTGTTTTCCCCATTAGTCCCTGGGTATTGATTCCGGTGTTCCCTGTTTGTCTGTTGCCAGTTCGTCTTGTCAAGTCAACCAGCGTGTTTTTCTGTGCTCCTGTTACGCTCGTCGTTGTAAGAATGGTCGGACCAAGATGCAGCGTGGGGTAGGTTTATCTATTTATTCATGATAACCAGCAACAAAACAAGAAGAGAACCAATGAAACGTACAGCCTTGTAGGGCTCACAGCACAACAATACAAAACAAGATCCCACACCTAAGGTGGAAAAAAGGCTGCCTAAGTATGATCCCAATCAGAGACAACGATAGACAGCTGCCTCTGATTGGGAACCATACCAGGCCAACTAGAAAATAGAACATAGATTGCCACCCTAGTCACACCCTGACTTAACCAAATAGAAGATAAAAAGGCTCTCTAAGGTCAGGGCGTGACAGCTCCTGCTTTTTCTTATCTCTCTTTTGCTAGTCATCCCGGTTTTGACCCTTGCCTGCCTTGACTCTGATCCCGCCTACCTGACCATACTGCCTGCCCTGACCTCGACCCTGCTGCCAGCTCTGTACCTCCTGGACTCTGACCTTGTTTATGATCTTTTGCCTGTCCACGACCATTTCTTTGCCTGCCCCTTGGATTATAAATAAATATCAGAGACTCAAACCATCTGCCTCCCGTGTCTGCATCTGGGTCTCACCCTGTGCCCTTATACTATCCACCCATAACACAAACCATATAAACACTACCCAATTAATTTTATACCATACCAGTACTTACTGTGAATTGAACTACCTTAGCTGTTAGCTTGTAATATTTTGGCCAACTTAACTTCACCTTGTGCAGAGCTAGGGTTGGAAGTCCATGTTGGAATCAGATTCTGTAGCACCTACAACAAAATACACAACAATACACTATTTAACCACCCCACCTAATAGCGATTAGACTGGCTAGCTAAGCACACCTAACATGGACATTTCAATATTTTCGGCTTGCTGTTAGCTAACTAGAGTCACTAAATTGGAAGCAAGATTGCTAGCCAGCCGAGACTGGCTGAGAACCAACTAACCAACCAACCATATACGATATATACACATTCATCATTGTTACCAACACACAAACAGAGAGTGACTTAGCTATATCGACAATTCTATTTTAAGTAACTGAGTGTTTTCCAGACAAGGGTGGAATAAATGGTTACCAAATTGAGACTCTTATTTGGTAACATTAGCTAGTTTACGTTAGCTAATGTCAGTCAAAGACAGAACAAGCATGTTTACTCTGCTGAAGGTAGCTAGCAGTGACTACCAGGGCATAGGTGAAATTGATTGATAGTGTATATACCAAAAGGTAGCTATATGATTTAGCTGATGGCTTTTCAGGCCTGTAACGTTAGCTAGCTAACTTATCCAGCTAGGCTAGCATTTTCGCGCTTGTTTGTAATTAGCACAGAACACCTCATGAACATGGTGACAAACGTTATTGAAAATGTAATGTTTTCAAAAACATCTTGCCTAGAGAAGTTCTGAGGTCACTGTGTGTTGGTTGTTCGAAGTAAACATTGCCATTATTCAAGTTTGTGGGCATGCCCCCACTACCTAGCAGGCGGTATCAGACTTTGTGGTTCACTATGAGCAGACAAATACACAGGGAGTCAACACTTCCCGATTCTACCAGTGAAATTAAAATGTGCTAGTTCTAGCTTGGGGTTTGGATAATTGCGATGTTTATGATAAAAACGTAGTGTTGTTAATATAGTATACTATATGCCGTGGGAAAGCCAGGGTGAAATTCCCCTTTAACAAACTGTAGCATAGCCTACCTGTGTTTAATTTCAATCAAAGCACATATTTCAGGCAGATCCCTCAAGAGTGACTTCGAAATTGGATGTCTATCCATATACCGGCCACTAGGGGCAACAGTGAGAGCTATTACCATAAAGTAGGCTTGGATTTTGCTAGGGCGTTGTGGACGGGGTAGTGGATGGGCGTAATCTCATGACATTCCAAGTGGTGGACACACTTGGGGGGTTTTAACCATATCCCAAACCTTAACAATTAACCTTCTAAATTTGACGTTGGGAGCAACTTCGAAATTTGAAGTTTGGATAAATGTAGATAAATGTCTTATTTTGCAGTGAGACTGCGAGGGTGGCCTTGAGTTTTGGCCACATGAGAGAAAAATGTCACCATTCGCACAATTATCCAAAAAAAGAAATGAAGGTGGTGTTTTTGTTGTACAGTTAACATTACACTATGCTATTATACTGGGTTCTGTTATGTAGAATACTACCATTATGTGATCTTGCGGACATTGAATCAGCTTCGATCTAACTTGATTAAACGAAYACCATTCKCCAGAGTCTCCTGTTCTCTACGAGTAGATCAGAGACCGTGCGTAAAGTAGAGAATCCCGCAAAGAAGCTTCGGGACCTTTAGCTTTTGGGAAAAGGGGTCCAGAAAAGTTGGATCTGCAGGCAGCAAACTTAAAATATGAAGGCAACCAGTTGCAATATACTGTAATTTCTAGTTTGCTCAACATTAAGCATATTTGCTGAACCAGCAAACATTCTCAAGTTGATTTGTACGTTCCCTCAATTAGAATTTTAGGGTGAGTGGGCATCAAGGATCTTCTGTTATAACTTTATTGCAAACCTTAACCCTTAGCTTAACCAGTCGAAATGAATGCTGAAACTTAACCGTCAAAATGTTACGTTTATCCAACCCCCCCACCCCCCCAGCGGACAAATGTTGAATACGGAAGTCAGACCGTGATACCTTGTTGAACTAGAAATCCTATTGCAGTTGGTTGCCTTGATATTTTAAGCTCATACATCACCTTCAATGGTTGTCAACTCGTAGAATTACACTGATTAAGCAATTTCCCTCCCTCCTCCCTCCCTCCCTCCCCTCCCTTCCTCCCTCCCTCCTCCCCTCTCCTCCTCCCTCCCTCCCTTCCCTCCCTCCCTCCTCCCTCCCTCCCTCCCTCTAACCACTCTCTCTTCGCTCTCTCCATTCTCTATCCCTTCCTCCAACATCTCTCTTTCAGTCGATCGCTCTCTCTGTCCCTCCATCCATCCCTTCTCGGGAGGAGAAGATACCACATTTTTCTAGCATAGTTTCCCTGCAGTCAGTATTTGGTGACCTGAAGCCTTGTTAATGTCTAGGCTTTTAGCTCAGTGGGCTAACGCGGTAATGGGTATTGAGTGACAGATATGATCAAACATAGACGAGCAGCAGCGAACTCCACCTGCTCTAGTTTAATAGAAAGGCCAAGATCAAACTGATGAAATCACAATGAAATCACACATCAAATTACAGAGCTACATGAAACTTGAAGATAGGCGGTGTGTGCCTGTGTGTGAGAGTGTGTGGATGTGTGTGTGTGGAGTGTGTGTGTGTTGAGTTTGTGTGTGGTGTGTGCGTATGGTATGTGTGTGTGTGTCTGAGGGGTGATCTTGAGATGGAAATGTCCAGCTGGCCGGCCGTCTGCTGCCTGACCTCTGAGCTGAAGGTCAACATCCAGGTCTCCAACCGTTGACCAACACACACAAACAAACACACACAACACACACACACACACACACACACACACCCCACACACACACACACACACACCACAACACACACACCACACACCACACCACACACACACACACACACACACACACACCACACACACACACACACACAACACAACACCACAAACACACAACACACACACACACACACAAACTATCAATGAACTAACTAAGTAATGTGTAGATTAATTCATACTTCAACTTAACCAGACCCATAACCTCAATCAATTACTATGTAACACGTGTGTATATGTATGTGTGTGTGTATGCTTGTGCGTGCATCCATTCGTGCGTGTGTTCGTACAACTGTGTGTGTGTGTGTGTGTCTCTCTCTCTCTATCTCTGTGTGTGCTTGTGTGTGTCAGAGAGGGAGTCTTAGGGAAATGATTGTTATTGATTTCTGTCCTGTAGAGGGTGAGATGGCACCAGATGGGGCATTTAGCTGAGAGAGGCTCTGAGAGGAAAACATTTCGCTTCAAAATGAGTCAGAATCACTACAGACGCTAACTACAGGCCCTCAACACTCACCGACCCTGCCTCCACTCTCCTCCCTCTCTCCTAGCCTCCTCTCTGTCCCCCTCTCTCCTACCTTTCTATGCCCTCTCCTTCTGTCCCCCCTCTCTCTCTTCCCCTCCTCTCTCACTTCCCCCCCTCTCTTCCCCTCCTCTCTTTGTCCCTCCTCTCTCTGCTCATCCTTTTTCCTACCTTTCTACAGTATGTTCTTTCATTTTCTCCTCTCTCCTCCAGCTCTTTCCTCTCCTCTGTCAGTACGGCTTTTTATCACTGGTATCAACACTTGCTATCAACACTGGCTCTCAACACTGACTCTCAATACTGACTATCAACAGTGACTAACCAAGACCGGCTATCAACACTGACTCTCAATACTGACTATCAACACTGACTAACCAATACCGGCTATCAACACTGACTCTCAACACCGACTCTCTAAAAAAAAAGTATTTATTTATTTCACCTTTATTTAACCAGGTAAGCTAGTTGAGAACAAGTTCCCATTTACAACTGTGACCTGGCCAAGATAAAGCAAAGCAGTGCGACACAAACAACAACACAGAGTTACACATGGAATAAACAAGCGTACAGTCAATAACACAATAGAAAAAAAAGAAAGTCTATATACAGTGTGTGCAAATGGCGTGAGGTGGTAAGGCAATAAATAGGCCATAGTAGCGAAGTAATTACAGATTAGCAAATTAACACTGGAGTGATGGATGAGCAGATGATGAATGTGCAAGTAGAAATAATGGTGTGCAAAAGAGCAGAAAGTATAAAAAACAATATGGGGATGAGTAGGTAGATTGGGTGGGCTATTTACAGATGGGCTATGTACAGCTGGCAGCGATCGGTTAGCTGCTCAGATGCTGATGTTTAAAGTTTGTGAGGAAAATAAGTCTCCAACTTCATGATTTTTCAATTCGTTCAGTCATTAGCAGCAGGAACTGGAAGGAAAGGCAGCCAAAGTAGGTGTTGGCTTTGGGGGCGACCAGTGAGATATACCTGCTGGCAGCGGTAC
>NW_019942590.1:0-1498 GCF_002910315.2 Salvelinus sp. IW2-2015 | reverse complement strand
TTACAGAAGTCAACAAATGAGAGTGCCTGGGGACACGCAGGGCCTGGGTTAACCTCCACATCACCGAGGAACAGAGGAGGAGTAGGATGAGGGTAAGGCTATCAAAACTGGTCGTCTAGTGCGTTGGGGACAGAGAATAAAAAGAGCAGAMTTCTGGGCGTGGTAGAATAGATTCAGAGCATATTATACAGACAGGGGTATAGTGGGGTGCGGGTACAGTGGAGGTAAACCCAGGCACCGAGTGATGATAAGAGAGGTTGCATCTCTGGACGGGCTAGTTATGCTGGGTGAGGTCACCACATGTGTGGGAGGTGGGACAGAGGAGATATCTGAGGCATGTTGAGTGGGACTTGAGGCTCCGCAGTATATTAAGACAATAATAACTATCCTAAACAACAGTGTACATGGCATATTGACATTTGAGAGAGACATAAAGCGAGGCATAAAGCAATCACAGGTGTTGATTGGGAGAGCTAGCTAAGGCAACACCGGGTAAAACAACAACAGCTAATCAGCTAAGACAACAACAACAGGTAAAATGGCGATGAATGGGCAAAGAGGGTCGGTTAACTACACACAGGGCCTGAGTTGGGGCCGACAGATAAACAAAAAGTAAACAAAATGGAGTACCGTGATTAATGAACAGTCCAGCAGGCATCAGCTATGTAGCCAAGTGAACAGCAATAGATGGAACAGGGAAGCCGCGGGGAAGTCGTTACTACGCTAGCACGCGGGAGTCACAGCGTTTAAAGTTAGCAGGTCGGGGTAAGTAGAAGCGTCTGCTCTGACATCCGGCAAAGGCCGGTTGAGGCCACAGCGGATGGAGTTAAGTCGGCGGACCAGTCGTGGTGGTACGGCGCGGCGCCGTGTRSACAAAGGGTCCAGATGGRGAAAAAGGTAATTGTAGTTGTAGTAATTTCGTTTGCTAGCCGGGAGATGCGCCTGGCTCGCGGCTAACTGGTGCTAGCTTCGGGGCAGGGGCGTTAGCCACTATAGCCACTCGGTAGCAGCGATGATCCGATGCACAGTTCCAGAGCTTACGGCAAGGATCCGGTGGAGTGGTGGATTCTAACCGTGTTGGGGTAGAGTCCGGGAAGGCATCGGCCGAYTAGCCGGGTGATCACAGAGTAGGCCAGGAGGTGGGCCTGGSTCAGGGCTAGCTTCGGGGCTGGGTCACTCGGTGGCAGCTAGCTAGCTGTGATGATRAGGAGTAATGGTCCAGGGTTTACGGCAGGAATCCGACGTTGTAGTGGAGAAAACAGTCAGATGCTGGCAAGTATTATCCAGGGTAAAAAAAACGGCTGGTGTCTGTGCAGAAGGAAAGGCCGCTAGCAGTGGCTAACAATGGCTAAATAGCTAGTAGCTAATTAGCTGGTTAGCTTCTGATGGCTAGCTTCTGATGGAGGTTCTGGCTATAAGGTCTATAAAATTGCGGATCCGTGTCACATTGGATGAGGCGGGTTACCGGAAAGAATATTTCATTTAAAAATGAAAAAGA
>NW_019942589.1:713468-721258 GCF_002910315.2 Salvelinus sp. IW2-2015 | reverse complement strand
TGTATAGTAATAATATATATATTCTAAAAAATTCAACAAAGTTTTGAAGTCGGGTGTTGTTATTTGCATATAATAATCATAAACCATGTGGCATGCGATATGTGTGTACACTTCGAAAAATCCTCTTCCCAACTACTATAATCTGCAAACATCCTTTATCATGGGCGACAGAGATCTGTCCCCACTCGCTCGCACTCAATTTTTAAGGATCCTTGAATTGAAAAATTGAGATAATTACAAATAAATGTTCTTCTTTATCCTCTCTATCAATCACTTTTCTTTTTACCATACTTATTGTTCTTTAAACGTATTGTGATAGGGGGCATGCTCTGTTTCAACATTTAGGAGAAAAAATGGTGGTGCACCAATTAAACGGGCCTCGTAGTCTGTTCTAGATCATACAATATGCATATTATTATTACTATTGGATACCGAAAACACTCTGGCAGTTTCTAAAAACTGTTTGAATTATATCTGGTGAGTAAAAACAGAACTCATTTGGCAGCAAACTTCCAGACAGGAAGTGAAAATTCTGAAATGGGGCTCTGTGTCAGGGCTGCCTATTCAACTGGCTTAATTTATGGATCTGTAGTGCACTTCATCACGGCCTTCCACTAGAATGTCAACAGGCGCAGTCAGAAAGGTTGAAATGGGGTGTCTAGCTTGATTGTGAGGCCGAATGAGAGCTTTTGGAGTGACAGGTCCGCTCTTTTTGTCAGTTTTCAACTGCGCGCGCGGGGATCCTCACATTGTCTTCTGAAAAGCGTTCGGTATACCACGACGAATTGCCTCCGGCTTCTGATTTTATTAAGATACATATCGCGCAAGAACATCAAAAAAGTAGGGATTTTCAAACCGAGTTTGACCAGTTTATTGGAATTTTTCGTTCTCTAGGCCGCAACGATTTCTTGGACACGTGAGCTCCACATGGCTAGCCAAAGTTGCTAATTCGACAGAAGAAATGGACATTCTAAAACCAAACATGCGATTCTGGAACTAGGACTCCTTGCACAACATTCTGATGGAAGATCATCAAAAGTAAGAGAATATTTATGATGTTATTTCGTATTTTTGTGTAATATGTTGGCTCCAACAAGGCGGAGAATAGGTGAGCGCTGTCTCACAATAATGCATGCTGTATGTTGYAGTAAAGTTATTTWAAAAAATCTAACACAGCGGTTGCATTAAGAACAAATTCTTATTTACAATGATGGCCTACCCCTGCCAAACCTAGACGACCCTGGGCCAATTGTGCACCGCCCTATGGGACTCCCAATCACGGCCGGATGTGATGCAGCCTGGATTCAAAACAGGGACTGCAGTGACCCCTCTTGCACTGAGATGCAGTGCCTTACACCTCTGCGCCACTCGGGAGCATTACACACCTTCACTGCCGAAACATATTCTCATGAAATCATGTGATTTCACATCTCCCGTCCCTGCCACTGCTAATCAGCCTTCCTGTCTCTCCTATCACACCTCTCATCTCTTCTATCACCCTCCTATCCCTGCCATAGGGGAACATTCCTGAAAACAATGGCAGTATACTATGATAGGTCCTTACAGATTCGTGTTCCAATGTGGTTAGCCAAAAAGATGACAAGATAATTCACAGTGTCATCATATGATCAAAAGGCTAAACAGATCCTAGATCAGCACTTCTCCTCTGAGACGTGATAAATACGGGCCCAGACATAAAGTCTGCTGACGCAGCACATTYTTTAGATTTTAGAAATGTCTGCATTTTCTACAACAACAACAGGGGAAGAGAAAGATGAAAAGAGGAAAGTATGGTGAAAGAAAATGAGAAGTGGAAGAGCTGTGTCAGGATAATAAGGAATACCCCTAACACTCCACTGTGGTACCATGTGACTTATTTTAAGTTCTATACCATTTCTTGTAAAACAGGCTGATCTTTCTTGACCTACAGTAGGCCCTACAAGGCCTTACAATAAGCTAGCTATTGACCCTACAAACAGTTAACTAGCAACCCTACAATAGGCTATCTAGTGAGAATAGTTATTCAGGGTCTTGTGTGGGAAATGTAGGTCTCAATCTTTCTCAATAGGTTTTTCAATAATGTTCTTCACACCACGTAAACTCTGCCAGTCAACTTTTTTTTAAATGGAATGAGCTTTACACCGAGGCCTGTACTCTGGAGCGGGATCCATTTGGAGGTGGAGGGTCCGTCATGGTCTGGGGCGGTGTGTCACAGCGTCATCGGACTGAGCTTGTTGTCATTGCAGGCAATCTCAACGCTGTGCATTACAGGGAAGACATCCTCCTTCCTCATGTGGTACCCTTCCTGCAGGCTCATCCTGACATGATCCTCCAGCATGACAATGCCACCAGCCATACTGCTCGTTCTGTGCGTAATTTCCTGCAAGACAGGAATGTCAGTGTTCTAGTATTTCATTGCAAATATAGTATTCTATACACATATGTTAATCTTGGAATATAATTTACATTAAGTGAGCATTGCATTATTTCTAAACAGTATTTCTAAACATGTATATGCATTAAAACCATAAAACCTAGTTATAAGTATTACATAAACAATAAATATCTGTAGCATAAACACCTATCAGCATTTGTAATGGCTTATTAATTAAWCATTGTATGTAGTGTAATCAAATATATTCATCATACAGTATTCAAAGGACTGTACATACTTATTCAAATAAGTTGTTTTAGTCTTTGTAAGCAAGTATTATGCAGCTAGCAACACAGCTAGCAACACAATTACTGTAGCAACACAGTTAGCAACAAAAGCATCAAAAGCATTTAATTTGTATCTTTTTTATTGTCTGGTTAGTTTTCAGGCCTTTGAACTGTTATACACTGGGTATACAACACGTTAGAAACAACTTCCTATAATTGAGTTGCACCCACTTTTGCCCTCAGAACAGCCTCAATTTGTTTTTATTTTTCACCTTTATTTAACCAGGTAGGCTAGTTGAGAACAAGTTCTCATTTGCAACTGCGACCTGGCCAAGATAAAGCATAGCAGTGTGAACAGAAAACAACACAGAGTTACACATGGAGTAAACAATAAACAAGTCAATAACATGGTAGAAAAAGAGAATCTATATACAATGTGTGTAAAAGGCATGAGGAGGTAGGCAATAAATCGAATAATTACAATTTAGCAGATTAACACTGGAGGGATAAATCATCAGATGATCATGTGCAAGTAGAGAACTGGTGTGCAAAAGAGCAAAAGTAAATAAATAAAAGCAGTATGGGGGGGTGAGGTAGGTAAATTGGGTGGGCTTATAACCGATGGACTATGTACAGCTACAGCGATGGTAGCTGCTCGGATAGCAGATGTTTAAAGTTGTTGAGGGAGATAAAAGTCTCCAACTTCAGAGATTTTTGCAATTCGTTCCAGTCGCAGGCAGCAGAGAACTGGAAGGAAAGGCGTCCAAATGAGGTTTTGGCTTTAGGGATGATCAGTGAGATGCACCTGCTGGAGTGCGTGCTACGGGTGGGTGTAGCCATCGTGACCAGTGAACTGAGATAAGACGGCACTTTACCTAGCATAGCCTTGTAGATGACCTGGAGCCAGTGGGTCTGACGACGAACATGTAGCGAGGGGCAGCCGACTAGGGCATACAAGGTCGCAGTGGTGGGTCGTTTAAGGTGCTTTAGTAACAAAACGGATGGCACTGTGATAAACTGCATCCAGTTTGCTGAGTAGAGTATTGAAGCTATTTTGTAGATGACATCGCCGAAGTCGAGGATCGGTAGGATAGTCAGTTTTACTAGGGTAAGTTGGCGGCGTGAGTAAGGAGGCTTTGTTGCGAAATAGAAAGCCGACTCTAGATTTGATTTTGGATTGGAGATGTTTGATATGAGTCTGGAAGGAGAGTTTGCAGTCTAGCCAGACACCTAGGTACTTATAGATGTCCACATATCTAGGTCGGAACCGTCCAGGGTGGTGATGCTAGTCGGGCGTGCGGGTGCAGGCAGAGAACGGTTGAAAAGCATGCATTTGGTTTTACTAGCGTTTAAGAGCAGTTGGAGGCCACGGAAGGAGTGTTGTATGGCATTGAAGTCGTTGGAGTTAGATTTAGATAGCACAGTGTCCAAGGAAGGGCCAGAAGTATACAGAATGGTGTCGTCTGCGTAGAGGTGGATCAGGGAATCGCCCGCAGCAAGAGCAACATCATTGATATATACTCTTCAAGGTGTCGAAAGTGTTCCATGGGGATGCTGGCCCATGTTGACTCCAATTCTTCCCACAGTTGTGTGAAGTTGGCTGGATGTTCTTTGAGTGATGGAMCATTCTTGATACACACAGGAAACTGTTGAGCATGAAAAACACAGCAGCACTGCAGTTCTTGACACAAACCGGTGCGCCTGGCACATACTACCATACCCCGTTCAAAGGCACTTACATTTCTTGTCTTGCCAATTCACCCTCTGAATGGCACACATACACAATCCATGTCTCAATTGTCTCAAGACTTAGAAATACTTATTTAATCTGTCTCCTCCCTTTAATCTACACTGATTGAAGTGCAATTGACATCAATAAGGGATCATAGCTTTCACCTTGATTCACCTGGTCAACATATGTCATGGAAAGAGCAGGTGTTCTTCATGTTTTGTACACTCGGTGTATATGAAGGTACACAGAACAAAAATATGAACGCAACATGTAAAGTGTTGGTCCCATGTTTCATGAGCTGAAATAAAATATCCCAGAATCGTTCGATTTGCACAAAAGCGTATTTCACAAAAATTTTGATAACACATTTGTTTACATAGCTATCAGTGAGTATTTCTCCTTTGCCAAGATAATCCATCCACCTGACAGGTGTAGCATACGAAGAAGCTGATTTAACAGCATGATCATTACACAGGTGCACCTTGTGCCGGGGACAATAAAAGGTAATTCTAAAATGTGCAGTTTTGTCACACAACACAATGCTACAGATGTCTCAAGTTTTGAGGGAGCGTTCAATTAGCAAGCTGACTGCAGGAATGTCCAGCAGAGATGTTGCCAGAGAATTTAATGATAATTTCTTTACCTTAAGCCTCCAACGTCTTTTTAGAGAATATGGCAGTACGTCCAACCGTATTCACAACCGCAGACTACGTGTATAGCGTTGTTTGGGCGAGCAGTTTGCTGAAGTCAACGTTGTGAACAGAGTGCCCCATGGTGGGGGTGGGGTTATGGTATGAACAGATGCTTATCTGTATTCCCAGTCATGTGAAATCCATAGATTAGGGTCTAATGAATTGATTTAAATTGACTGATTTTCTTATATGAACCTTCACTCAGTAAAATCTGTAAAATGTTTGCATTTTGCATTAATATATACATTTTTCTCAGCATAGTTTAGTGCCTAATAAAAGGGGGTTAAATATGTCTCCAAAAATAGTCCTAATAATAAAATAATACAAATCTTATCTCCCAGATACAGGACAGATACTTCTAAACAGACTTTCCAGATTCCTCTGAGGTCCAAGGGGAGGGACGTTCTTCTATTATAAAGCCCCAAGGTGAGGTGTCATAATACCCATTAAACCTAGCATCAAACAGGGAAATGGTTCCAATTGTTTTTCCACCATTAATTTTTCCCATAGAGGATTTTAGAAACACTGTGTTTCGTGTAGGCTTACACGGACGTGAAGTTTTGATAACAATTTAAATGTCTTTTGAACAAGGTGACTTATCAATATATTCGGCTCTATCTACTCTGATTCGAAAATGCTAATTAGCATCAAAGTAGACATCATGCAAACTACAAAAATTTGCACAAGACAGTTTACAGAATTGTCCATGCATTTTTTTTTTGCCAAATGACTAATTACTACATTTAACTAACATTAGATAGTTAATTCAGAGATTCTTATCTTTGCCTCGATTCGGCACTCTCATCAAGATCATCATGGTATTTGTAGTTCTTTATGATAGACACATTAGCAGACAATAGGCATTACATTTTTCAGGGGTAAATACAGCTGAATATATTRATAAAAGTCACGTTGTCCTAGAGAGATTTACACAGTTATCAAAATGTCACTCTAGGGTAAGCCTATATGAAACACAGCCCTTATTTTAATAGACTTTAAAGATACTGCTTGTTGTTGTCAATATGCACTATTTTGAAGTTTTTCTCCCACCTTCAAATTCGATCATATTATGTTTTAATTTAATTTCCCTTAAATCTCTGAAACTGTGGAGATCTTGGCTCTGTCTCAATTAATATTTCCTCATGTCCTCGCATCCTCTCACCTCGCCCCCTTCACAAAACTCATTGGAGAATATTTAAAACATTTTATTTTTATGTAACCTTTATTTAACTAGGCATTCCAAGGGGAGGGACCTTGAACCTTCTCTTCTAATAGGACCTTCTCTTCTAATAAATCCCAGAAATAACTAATTGAGACTGAGCCCTTTTCAGAGGATTGGCTGAACAGACTGCTTTCACAGTAACTTGGCCTTGACCTGAAAGAACAAGCAAAATCACACGTATGAAGTTCCCCCTAAAAACAAGTTGGCTGCCAGAGTTTACCTGGTGTGAAGAGCGTTATTGAAAAAACAATTGAGAAAGATTGAGACTTACAATTCGCACACAAGACCCTGAATAACTATTCACACTGTCACAGACAGAAACCATAGATAGAAAAAAAGCCCCTATATAGCTAGTCTGTTATAGGGTTGCTAGCTAGCCTACTGTAGGCTCACTAGCTAGCCTATTGTATGGGTTGCTACTAGCCTATTGTATGGGTTGCTAGCTAGCCTATTGTATGGGTTGATAGCTAGCCTATTGTAGGGTTGCTAGCTAGCCTTTTGTAGGGTTGATAGTTAGCCTATTGTAGGGTTGTTAGCTAGCCTATTATACGGGTTGCTAGCTAGCCTATTGTATGGATGCTAGTTAGCCTTTTGTAAGGTCAATAGCTAGCTTATTGTAAGGCCTTGTAGGGCCTACTGTAGGTCAAGAAAGATCTTCTGTTTTACAAGAAATGGTATAGGACTTAAAATAAGTCACATGGTACCACAGTGGAGTGTTAGTGGTATTCCTTATTATCCTGACACAGCTCTTCCACCTCTCCTKTTCTTTCACCATACTTTCCTATTTTCATCTTTCTCTTCCCCTGTTGTTGTTGTTGTAGAATACTGGTATGTATGTGTATATTCTGTTGTACTAAGATAATTTAAAGATACCATTTTTATTTTTCATAATACACTATGTGGAAGTTTTTCTTCCCCCTTCATATTCGATCATGTTATATTTTAATTTACTTTCCCTTAAATCTCTGAAACTGTGGAGATCTTGGTTCTGTCTCAATTTCCTATACCATTTCTTGTAAAACTATCTTTCTAGCCTACAGTAGCAATACCATAAACTAGCTATTGACCCTCACAATAGGCTAGCTAGCAACTCTACAATAGGCTAGCTATCAACCCTACAACACGCTAGCTAGCAAACCTACAACAGGTAGTTAGCAACCCATACAATAGGCTATTAGTGAGCCAAACAATAGGCTAGCTAGCAACCCTACAACAGACTAGCCATATAGGGCTTTATTTCTATCTATGGTTTCTGTCGTGACATGTGAATAGTTATCAGGGTCTTGTGTGGGAAATGTAGGTCTCAACCTTTTCAATAACTTCTTCACACCATGTAAACTCTGCCAGTCAACTGTTTTTTCACACATGTGCTTTTACTTGATCTTTGCGTGTCAAGGCCACGTTACCGTAAAAAGCACTGTGTGCAGCTCATCCTCTGAAAAGCTCAATCTCAACGAGTGATTTCTGGGATTGAGAGCTGAGG
>NW_019942589.1:669292-712652 GCF_002910315.2 Salvelinus sp. IW2-2015 | reverse complement strand
TCTGTCTCTCTGTCTGTCTCTCTGTCTGTCTCTCTGTCTGTCTCTCTGTCTGTCTCTCTGTCTGTCTCTCTCTGTCTCTCTCTGTCTGTCTGTCTCTCTCTGCCTTTTTCTCTTTTTTATGTATGTTTGTCTTTTTCTCTCTCAGGCTGTGATGCTTTCTTATGAGATGTAGTGGCTCGTCACCCCATTTCCTTGCTGTCTGTCTCTCGCCCCGTGTTTCTTTTGGCCAGAGCCACATAGTTAACTATATAGGGAATATTGTGCCATTTTAGACTTCTGACTCACTGTCTCTCTCCAACTCTGTCGGGGTCTGCAGACCTCAGGTGGTGGATGCCGTGACCTCGTCCCAGACGCCCGCCTCCCTGGACGCCATGCTGCAGTTCCTCAACTTTGCCGACCCCAAAGGCCTGGTTCTGCAGGAAAGGTTCCTGTACGCCTGCGGCTTCGCCTCGCACCCCAACGAAAGAATGCTCCAGGCTTTGGTGGTGAGTGGCCAATGGCTGCCACTTGCTTAAACTCTACAAACCAAAATGAATGAAATGCATGTCCAACAAAGCGGGATGGGAGAAATTATTCGGTAAAAGTCAGTTCAACGTTTTCAGTTGGTTAGACAGATATGTCATTGTGACTTCTGACAGGCACCGCAACACAACACTAGACCCATGCACTGCCAGGTGCATGGGTCTAGTGTTGTGTTGCGGTGCCTGTGTAAGGGCTATTTGACGAAGAAGGAGAGTGATGGAGTGCTGCTTCAGATGACTTGGCCTCCACAATCACCTGACCTCAACCCAATTGAGATAGTTTGAGTTGAGTTGGACCGTAGAGTGAAGGAAAAGCTGCCAACAAGTGCTCAGCATATGTGGGAATTTCTTCAAGACTGTTGGAAAAGCATTCCAGGCGAAGCTGGTTGAGAGAATGCCAAGAGTGTGCAAAGCTGTCATCAAATGCAAAGGGTGGCTATTTTGAAGAACCTCAAATATAAAAAAAAAATTTTTTGGTTACTACATGAGTCCATATGTGTTATTTCATAGTTTTGATGTCTTCACTATTCTACAATGTAGAAAACAGTACAAATAAAGAAGAAACCTTGTTGAATGAGTAGGTGTTCTAAAACTTTTGAACGATAGTGTGTACACACAGAATTTGTGGTGCAGTTGTTTCTCTTTCTCTTCGACGTTGCATCTACTCTTCCTCTCAAACAACTTTCAAAATTGCAATTATATTTAAAATGTTTTTTTTTGTGTACTGTATGATAAAACATATGGCGATTTAATTACACGCATTGTTTTTTTCAGGACATTTCAAAGGGCAAGATTGTCAGTAATGACATCAAAGAGTCGGTGGTGATCATCATGGGTGCCCTTGTGCACAAGCTCTGTCAGAAAGGAGGTTGTGAGCTACCAGTGAGTTTGACCCTATGTCTGTAATGAGGGGAGTTGTACAAAATTCTTAAAGGGATTCACACATTCTGTTTACTTCATATTCATCTCCAGCACCACCCCAACATCAACATATGTGAAAATGGTGTTTCGTAGTTCAAAAGATGGAGGAAGATGACTGTTTCTGATGACATCATCTGTTGTGCATCATGTAATTTTAACCAACTATGAGTAGGCATTGTGAGTAGGCATTGTCTCGATGAATGTGAAGTAGAAATGAGCCAACTGAGCCAAGTGCGACTATTGTAATGCCAGACTGGAATAGTGTAGTGATACAATAGTGAGACGTAGCTGTGTCTGATGGTTCGAAAAGATACAGAAATMATSCCTCTGATGGATTTGGYCTCTGAGTGGCGCAGCGGTCTKAGGCACTGCATCTCCGTGCTAGAGGCATCACTACAGACCCTGGTTCAACTCCAGYKTGTATCACAACTGTCCATGATTGGGATTCCCATAGGGCGGCACACAATTGGCCTAGCGTCATCCGGGTTAGGGTTTGGCCGGGGTAGGCCGTCATTGTAAATAAGAATTTGTTTTTAACTGACTTGCCTAGTTAAATAAAATCAATATGATCCTTTTGTGAAATGCACCAAAGAAAGTCACAATTTCTTAAAAGGAACTATACAATGGCTGACTTATTGTGTGTTTTTGTCTCATGTACAACCCAGACTGTGGTTGAGGTGAAGAAAATGATTCTGGAAGGACCCGACAGTACGCAGGTGGAGTCAGACGTTCAGATGTACCTGCTAGCGCTGAAGAACTCCCTGCTGCCCGAGGCCATTRCCCTGTTTTCCAAATATGCTGAGTCGGAGGTCGGAGCCTACTGCACCATCTCTCTCACAGCCCTGCAGAGATACGATGTCGCCCTCATCACAGACGAGGTGAGGCCATTTGACGTCTAAATTCACAGGGGAAGTGCAGGATGAGGGAAGCTGGATTGCCATTCCCAGAGCCATATATTTAGATATATTTCTCGTATTTCGATATACCCTTAGTATGTATGTGGACACCTGCTGTAAAGTAACAAAATGTGGAAAAAGTCAAGGGGTCTGAATACTTTCCAAGTGCACTGTATATGCATGTATGTATGCATGTATGTATGTACAGTGCATTCGGAAAGTATTCAGACCCCTTGACTTTTTCACGTTTTGTTACTTGACAGCCTTATTCTAAAATGGATTCAATTGTTTTTCCCCCTCACCAATCTACACACAATACCTCATAATGACAAAGCAAAAACYGGTTTAGAAATGTTAGCTAGTTTTTTTATATTTTTTAATCACATTTGCGTAAGTATTCAGACCCTTTACTCAGTACTTTGTTGAAGCACCTTTGGCAGTGATTACACCCTCGAGTCTTCTTGGGTGTGACGCTACAAGCTTGCCACACCTGTATTTGGAGAGTTTCTCCCATTCTTCTCTGCAGATCCTCTCATGCTCTGTCAGATTGGATGGGGAGCGTCATTGCACAGCTATTTTCAGGTCTCTCCAGAGATGTTCAAGTCCGAGCTCTGGCAGGGCCACTCAAGGACATTCAGAGACTTGTCCTGAAGCCACTCCAGCYTTGTCTTAGCTGTGTGCTTAGGGTGGTTGTCCTGTTGGAAGGTGAACCTTCACCCCCAGTCTGAGGTCCTGAGTGCTCTGGAGCAGGTTTTCATCAAGGATCTCTCTGTACTTTGCTCGATTCATCTTTCCCTCAATCCTGACAAGTCTCCCAGTCCCTGCCGCTGAAAAACATCCCCACAGCATGATGCTGCCACCACCATGCTTCACGTTAAGGATGGTGTTAGATGGGTGATGAGCTGTGCCTGGTTGTCTCCAGACGTGACGCTTGGCATTCAGGCCAAAGAGTTCATTTTTMGTTTCATCAGACCAGAGGGTCCTTTAGGTGCCTTTTTTCAAACTACAAGCGGGCTGTCGTGTGCCTTTTACTGAGGATTGGCTTCCGTCTGGCCACTACCATAAAGGCTTGATTGGCGAAGAGTTGCAGAGATGGGAGAACCTTCCAGGTAGGACAACCATCTCCACAGATAAACTCTKGAGCTATGTCAGAGTGACCATCGAGTTCTTGGTCACCTCCCTGACCAAGGCCCTTCTCCCCCGATTGATCAGTTTGGCCAGGCAGCCAGTTCTAGGAAGAGTCTTGGGGGTTCCAAACTTCTTCCATTTAAGAATGATGGAGGCCACTGTGTTCTTGGGGACCTTCAAWGCTGCAGAKWTTTTTTTGGTACCCTTCCCCAGATCTGTGTCTCGACACAATCCTGTCTCGGAGCTCTYTGGACAATTCCTTCATCCGCATGGCTTGGTTTTTGCTCTGACATGCACTGTCAYCTGTGGAACCTTACATAGACAGGTGCGTGTCTTTACAAATCACGTTCAATCAATTTAATTTAACACAGGTGGACTCTAATAAAGTTGTAGAAACATCTCAAGGATGATCAATGGAAACAGGATTCACCTGAGCTCAATTTCGTGTCTCATACCAAAGGGTCTGAATACTTAAGGTAAATAAGCTATTTCTGTTTTTTAATAAATGTGCAAACATTTTGAAAAACCTGTTTTCACTTTGTCATCATGGGGTATTGTGTGTGTGTGTGTGTGTGTGTATATATATATATATATTATATATATATATATATATATATATATATATATATATATATTTTTTTTTTAAATACATTTTAGAATAAGGCTGTAACGTAACAAGTTGTGAAAAAGTCAAGGGGTCTGAATACTTTCCGTTGTGTTGTCCATGTATTTCCGTATTAGAGAAACACACACAGTTGAAGTCAGAAGTTTACAGACACCTTAGCCGAATACATTTAAACTCAGTTTTTCACAATTCCTGACATTTAACTAGTAAAAATTCCCTGTCTTAGGTCATTTAGGATCACCACTTTATTTAAGAATGTGAAATATCAGAATAATAGTAGAGAATTATTTATTTAAAGCTTTTATTTCTTTCATCACATTCCCTGTGGGTCAGAAATTTACATACACTCAATTAGTATTTGGTAGCATTGCCTTTAAATATTTTCCTTGGGTCAAGCGTTTTGGGTAGCTTCCACAAGCTTCCCACAATAAGTGAATTTTGGCCCATTCCTCCTGACAGAGCTGGTGTAACTGAGTCAGGTTTGTAGGCCTCCTTGCTCACACACGCTTTTTCAGTTCTGCCCACAAATTTTCTATAGGCATGATGAGGTCAGGGCTTTGTGATGGCCACTCCAATACCTTGAATTTGTTGTCCTTAAGCCATTTTGCCACAACTTTGGAAGTATGCTTGGGGTCATTGTCCATTTGATGACCCATTTGCAACCAAGCTTTAACTTCCTGACTGATGTCTTGAGATGTTGCTTCAATATATCCACATAATTTTCCTCCCTCATGATGCCATCTATTTTGTGCAGAGCACCAGTCCCTCCTGCAGCAGAGCACCCACAACATTATGCTGCCACCCCCGTGATTCACGGCTGGGATGGTGTATTCGGCTTGCAAGCCTCCCACTTTTTTCCTCCAAACATAGAGGGTCTTATGGCCGAACAGTTCTATTTTTTTTCATCAGACCAGAGGACATTTCTCCAAAAAGTACAATCTTTGTCCCCATGTGCACTTACAAACCATAGTCTGGCTTTTTTATGGTAGTTTTGGAGCAGTGGCTTTTTCCTTGCTGAGCGGCCTTTCAGGTTCTGTTGATACAGGACTCGTTTGACTGTGGATATAGATACTTTTGTACGTGTTTCCTCCAGCGCATCTTCACAAGGTCCTTTGCTGTTGTTCTGGGATTGATTTGCACTTTTCACACCAAAATACGTTCATCTCTAGGAGACAGAACGCGTCTCCTTCCTGAGCGATATGGCGGCTGCGTGGTCCCATGGTGTTTATACTTGCGTACTATTGTTTGTACAGATGAACGTGGTACCTTCAGGCGTTGCTCCAAGGATGAACCAGATACAATTATTTTCTGAGGTCTTGGCTGAATTCTTTGATTTTCCCATGATGCCAAGCAAGAGGCACTGAGTTTGAAGTAGGCTTGAAATACATCCACAGGTACACCTCATTGATCAAATATGTCAATTAGCCTATCAGAAGTTTCTCAAGCCATGGCTCATTCTCTGAATTTTCCAAAGCTGTTTAAAGGCACAGTCAACTTAGTGTGTGTAAACTTCTGACCCACTGGAATTGTGATACAGTGAAATAATCTGTCTGTAAACAATTGCTGGAAAAATTACTTGTGTCATGCACAAAGTAGGTGTCCTAACCGGCTTGCCAAAACTATAGTTTGTTAACAAGAAATMTGTGGAGTGGTTGAAKAACGAGTTTTAATGACTCCAACCTAAGTGTATGTAAACTTCCGACTTCAACTGTGTGTATATATATTTCAGGTGAAGCAGACGGTAAACCGAGTGTACCACCAGAACCGCCGGGTCTATGAGAAGAATGTGAGGGCAGCAGCTGCGGATGTGGTCTTCAGCAGCAACCCCTCTTACATGGAGGTGAAGAACATGCTCCTGTCCATCGGAAACCTGCCCAGAGAGTTGAACAAGTACATGCTTTCCAAGGTCAATGACATCCTCCACTTTGAAATGCCTGCCAGGTGGGTGATGGGATTTACATTTTGATTTCTAAGTTCTTTGGTATTTTCATTTTATTCAGACAGAAACAGCACTAAATGAGTGTGGAGACTAGCGGTGGGGCTGGGATTCGTACCCACKCTGGGGTGGTGTATATGTGGTGCAGGCAGTGGCGTTACCTGCTAGACCAGCAGGCACTCATTTTATTTCATTTGACAAATAAAAACCTAAATTGAAGGCAGGCGTTACTTAGTGAGCTCCAAAAGTATTGGGACAGTGACACATTTTGTTGTTTTGGCTCGGTACTCCAGCACTTTTGGATTTGAAATGATACATGAGGTAAAAGTGCAGACTGTCAGCTTTAATTTAACGGTATTTCCATCCATATCAGTTGAACTGTTTAGAAATTACAGCAATGTTTGTAGTCCCCCCATTTTAGGGGACCTGTATACGAAACATCAAGAATAGCCTCAAACAGCCCCCCCCGCCCGCACCCCCACTTCACCCTCAGAATAGCCTCAATTCGTTGGGGCATTGTCTTTATAAGGTGTCGAAAGCGTCCCACTGGGTTGCTGACCCATGTTGGACTCCAATGCTTCCCACAGTTGCTTCAAGTTGGCTGGATGTCCTTTGAGTGGTGGACCATTCTTGATACACATGGGAAACTGTTGAGTGTGAAAAACCCAGCAGCGTTGCAGTTCTTGACACAAACCGCAACGCCTGGCACCTACTAACAGTKCGGTCTCGAGGCCACATATTGAGTGTCTCGGTCTTGTCTCGGTGTCGTATACATTTGTACTTGGTCTTGACTCGGTCTCAGACAGTGAGGACTTGTAATTTCTTGCCGAGACCAGCAGAGTAAAAAAACTCATAATTATCAGCATTAATTTAGTCAGCGCATAAAACAGCTTTCTTGTAACATTATCTTAACAGCCTTTATATCTATTAGAGACATGTTTGCGCAGTGGTGAACATATAGGCCTTAATTGTGTGACAGGTTTGTTATTCTGAAAGGACAGCAACTGTAATACCAGCTCGCTCATGTAGGAGAGTGCACTTTATTTTCCAAAGGGACAGTGGTGTATTCCCTACTTCTTAATCCCTACTGATGTGTATCAAAGTAGTGTAGTGGAGGTATACGATTGATCAATTATGTAGTACAATAGAGAAATCATGCACAAAGGAGCTTCTGTGATGGTCTGGAGGGTGGTGCGGGCTGCCCAACGCATCACCGGGGGCACACCTACAGCACCCAATATCACAGGAAGGCCAAAAAGATAATCAAGGACATCAACCACCCGAGCCACTGCCTGTTCACTACGCTATCATCCAGAAGGCGAGGTCAGTTCAGGTGCATTAAAGCTGGGACCGAGAGACTGAAAAACAGCTTCTATCTCAAGGCCATCAGACTGTTAAACAGCCATCACTAGCCGGCTACTACCCGGTTACTCAACCCTGCACCTTAGAGGCTGATGCCCTATATACACAACCGTTCAAAAGTTTGGGGTCACTTAGAAATGTTGTTTTTGAAAGAACCACTTTTTTTTTTGTCCATTACAATAACATCACATTGATCAGAAATACAGTGTAGACATTAATGTTGAAAAGGACTATTGTAGCTGGAAACGGCAGATTTTGAATGGAATATCTTCATAGGCGTACAGAGGCCCATTATCAGCAACCATCACTCCTGTGTTCCAATGGCATGTAGTGTTAGCCAATCCAAGTTTATCATTTTAAAAGACTAATTGATCATTAGAAAACCCTTTTGCCATTATGTTAGCACAGCTGAAAACGGTTGTGCTGATTAAAGAAGCAATAAAACTGGCCTTCTTTAGACTAGTTGAGTATCTGGAGCATCAGCATTTGTTGGTTCGATTACAGGCTCAAAATGGCCATAAACAAAGAACTTTCTTCTGAAACTCATCAGTCTATTCTTGTTCTGAGAAATGAAGGCTATTCCATGCTAGAAATTGTCAAGAAACTGAAGATCTGGTACAACGCTGTGTACTACTRCRTTCACAGAACAGCGCCAACTGGCTCTAACCAGAATAGAAAGTGGGGTGGGAGGCCCCGGTGCACAACTGAGCAAGTGGACAAGTACATTAGTGTGTCTAGTTTGAGAAACAGATGCATCACAAGTCCTCAACTGGCAGCTTCATTAAATAGTACCCGCAAAACACCAGTCTCAACGTCAACAGTGAAGAGGCGACTCCGGGATGCTGGCCTTCTAGGCAGAGTTGCAAAGAAAAAGCCATGTCTCAGACTGGCCAATAAAAATAAAATATTTAAGACCGGGATCCTCCTCATCAAAAAAGCTGACTAGCATAGCCTAGCCTAACGCGACAGGGATATAATTTTCATGAAATCACAAGTCCAATACAGCAAATGAAAGATAAACATCTTGTGAATCCAGCCATCATTTCCGATTTTTAAAATGTTTTACAGTGAAAACACAATATATATTTATATTAGCTCACCACAATAGCCAAACACACAACGGCATTTATTCACCGTAAAGATAGCTTTCACAAAACCCACAAATAGAGATAAAATTAATCACTAACCTTTGGACAACTTCATCAGATGACAGTCTTATAACATCATGTTATACAATACATTTATGTTTTGTTCGAAAATGTGCATATTTAGAGGTACAAATCCTGGTTTTACATGTATATGTAGCCATGATGCACCAAATTGTCCGGAGATATTTTGGACAGTCACGTAATCTAACCAAAGAACTCATCATAAACTTTACTAAAAAATACATGTTGTACAGCAAATGAAAGATACACTGGTTCTTAATGCAACCGCTGTGTTAGATTTTTTWWWAATAACTTTAGTACAACATACAGCATGCAATATTGTGAGACAGCGCTCACCTATTCTCCGCCTTGTTGGAGCCAACATATTCCACAAAAATACGAAATAACATCATAAATATTCTCTTACTTTTGATGATCTTCCATCAGAATGTTGTGAAAGGAGTCCTAGTTCCAGAATAAATCGTTGTTTTAGAATGTCCATTTCTTCTGTCGAATTAGCAACTTTGGCTAGCCATATGGAGGGCACATGTCCAAAAAATCTTTGCGTCTGGAACGAAAAATTCCCAATAAACATCGAATAAACTGGTCAAACTCGGTTGAAAATCCTACTTTATGATGTTCTTCTCATATGTATCCAATAAAATCAGAGCCGGAGCATTTCGTCGTGTATACCTYACGCTTTTCAGAAGACAATGTGAGGTTCCCCGGCGCGCAGTTGATTACTGCCAAAAGAGCGGACCTGTCACTCCAAAAGCTCTCATTCGGTCTCAGATCAAGCTAGACACCCCATTCAACATTCCACTGCCTGTTGACATCTAGTGGAAGGCGTATAAAGTGCATACAGATCCATAAATATAAGCCAGTTGAATAGGCAGGCCCTGACACAGAGCCCCATTTTCAGAATTTTCACTTCCTGTTTGGAAGTTTGCTGCCAAATGAGTTCTGTTTTACTCACAGATATAATTCAAAGTTTTAGAAACTTCAGAGTGTTTTCMATCCAATAGTAATAKTAATATGCATATTGTATGATCTAGAACAGAGTACGAGGCCGTTTAATTTGGGCACGATTTTTCCCCAAAGTGAAAACAGCGCCCCCTATTAAGAAGTTAAACAGCTTTGAAAATTCCAGAAAATTGTGATGGCTTTAGAAGCTTCTGATAGGCTAATTGACATCATTTGAGTCAATTGTAGGTGTACCTGTGGATGTATTTCTAGGCCTACCTTCAAACTCAGTGCCTCTTTGCTTGACATCATGGGAAAATCAAAAGAAATCAGCCAAGACCTCAGAAAAAAATTGTTTAAACACCATGGGACCACGCAGCCGTCATATCGCTCAGGAAGGAGACGCCTTCTGTCTCCTAGAGATGAACGTATTTTAGTGTGAAAAGTGCAAATCAATTACCAGAACAACAGCAAAGGACCTTGTGAAGATGCTGGAGGAAACACGTACAAAAGTATCTATATCCACAGTCAAATGAGTCCTGTAACAACATAACCTGAAAGGCCGCTGAGCAAGGAAGAAGTCACTGCTCCAAAACCGCCATAAAAAAGCCAGACTACGGTTTGCAACTGCACATGGGGACGAAGATCGTGCTTTTTGGAGAAATGTCCTCTGGTCTGATGAAACAAAAATAGAACTGTTTGGCCATAATGACCATCCATATGTTTGGAGGAAAAAGGGGGAGGCTTGCAAGCCGATCACCATCCCAACCATGAAGCACGGGGGTGGCAGCATCATGTTGTGGGGGTGCTCTGCTGCAGGAGGGACTGGTGCTCTTCACAAAATAGATAGCATCATGAGGGAGGACATTTTATGTGGATATATTGAAGCAACATCTCAAGACATCAGTCAGGAAGTTAAAGCTTGGTTGCAAATGGGTCTATCAAATGGACAATGATCCCAAGCATACTTCCAAAGTTGMGGCAAAATGGCTTAAGGACAACAAATTCAAGGTATTGGAGTGGCCATCACAAAGCCCTGACCTCATGCCTATAGAAAATTTGTGGGCAGAACTGAAAAAGCGTGTGTGAGCAAGGAGGCCTACAAACCTGACTCAGTTACACCAGCTCTGTCAGGAGGAATGGGCCAAAATTCACTTATTGTGGGAAGCTTGTGGAAGGCTACCCGAAACGTTTGACCAAAGTGAAAAAATTTAACTGCAATGCTATCAAATACTAATTGAGTGTATGTAAACTTCTGACCCACTGGGAATGTGATGAAAGAAATAAAACCTGAAATATATTATTATCTCTACTATTATTCTGACATTTCACATTCTTAAAATAAAGTGGTGATCCTAACTGACCTAAGACAGGGAATTATTATGAGGATTAAATGTCAACAATTGGGAAAAACTGAGTTTAAATGTATTTGGCTAAGGTGTATGTAATCTTCTGACTTCAACTATAGCTCTTTTTTTAAACCTTTTATTTAACTAGGCAAGTCAGATAAGAACAAATTCTTATTTACAATGAAGGCCTCCTGCGGGGACGGGGGCTGGGATGGAAAAAAAATTGTTTTTAATAAAATATAAATATAGGACAAAACACACATCACGACAAGAGACCACACAACACTACATAAAGCGAGACCTAAGACCACAACATAGCAAGGCAGCAACACATGACAACAGAATGGTAGCAACACAACATGGTAGCAGCACAAAACATGGTACAAACATTATTGGGCACAGACCACAATACATCACGCAAAGCAGCCACAACTGTCAATAAGAGTGTCCATGATTGAGTCAGCTCTGATTTTGGCTATAGTGCACTGGTCTGTGTAGACTCTGGTCCTGGACAAGACAGATGTTTTATTTACTGCAGTGTCTTAATTGTCCTAACCCACGGCCACTTTCCCACTCTCGTTTGCTATAGAATTTTCACAAATACCTTACATTCTAAGAATGTATGAAAACGTGAAAAGGACCATATCTAAGTGGTTGCTTGTCAGAAAATGTAAAACTAAAAGTTTAATTCTTCCTGGGGGTGTGTATAAACATATTTTAATAAGATTTCATGTTGCTAAAATGCTGTCAGTTCCATTTTAAATGCAACGATGTTTCATTCACACAAGTTATTTTCAAACAGCAAGTGTGCTGCAATAAAACTCTCACCATATGATGATCATTTGAAACTTCTTGTTCTTGAAAAAGGAGAAGCTGTAAGGGTACTGTGTGTAGCTGGTGTAGAGAGTCAGGCGCAAGACAGCAAATATGAGTAATCAACGTTACTTTGTACATTTGTCATTTTGAGTAAAAGTACATCACGAGCACACCATAACGGACCGAAAATACAATAAACAATCACTCACAAACAAACATGGGGAACAGAGGGTTAAATAATAAACAGGTAATTGGGTGAGTGAGACCAGGTGTGTAAGACTAAGACTAAACAAATGGAAAATGAAAAGTGGATTGGCGGTGGCTAGAAGGCCGGTGACGTCGACCTCCGGACGCCGCCCGAACAAGGAGAGGGACCGGAAGTCGTGACAAGCTAACAAATTACCAACATCCTCTTTGATAACACCTGCTGCAAACTAGCTGACAACAAAAGCTAGCTAGCTAGACCGTGGGAAAACTACTGCTCACTATTGCGCAGAAGTTTCCGTACCTTTTTTGTGTGAAAATGGTCACATCCATTTAAGTTAAAATCTGATTGGTTAATTCCACTGTAACTCCAAAATGTTGCCCTAATACAGTTGAATGGTAGATGCCTTCATCTAGCTTCTCAAATCAAATGTTATTGGTCAAATACATATTATTGTTATAATATAATGTTATTGCAGGTGTAGCGAAATGCTTGTGTTCCTAGCTCCAACAGTTCAGTAGTATCTAACAATACACACATGTCAAAGTAAAATAATGGAATAAAGAAATATATACATATTAGGATGAGCAATGTTCGAGTGGCATTGACTAAAATACAGTAGAATAGAATACTTGTATGTAAACATTATTAAAGTGGCCAGTGTTCCATTATTAAAGTGGCCAGTGATTCTATGTATATAGGGCAGCAGCCTCTAAGGTGCAGGATTGAGTAGCCGGGTGGTTACCGGCTAGTGATGGCTTTTTAACAGGCTGATTGCCTTGAAAAACAAGCTGTTTTTCAGTCTCTCGGTCCCAGCTTTAATGCACCTGTACTGACCTCGCCATCTGGATGATAGCGTGGTGAACAGGCCGTGGCTCGGGTGGTTGATGTCCTTGATGATCTTTTTGGCCTTCCTGTGATATCGGGTGCTGTAGGTGTGCCCCGGTGATGCGTTGGGCGGAATGTACCACCCTCTGGAGAGCCCTGTGGTTGCGGGCAGGTGCAGTTGCCATACCAGGTGGTGATACAGCCTGGCAGGATGCTCTCAATTGTGCATCTGTAAAAGTTTCTGAGGGTCTTAGAGGCCAAGCTGAGTTCACCACACTGTCTGTGTGGGTGGCCCACACAGGTGGAAAGCTTCAAGTTCCTCGGCGCACACGTCGCCGACGAACTAATTGGCGACGTGTGCGCCGAGGAACTTGAAGCTTTCCACCTTCTCTACTGCGGTTCCATCAACGTGTATAGGGGCGTGCTCCCTCTGCTGTTTCCTGAAGTCCACGATCAGGTCTTTCGTTTTGTTGATGTTCAYGAGAGGTTATTTTCCTGGCACCACTCCGCCAGGGCCCGCACCTCCTCCCTGTAGGCTGTCTTGTCATTGATGGTAATCAGGCCTACTACTGTTGTCTCGTCTGCAAACTTGATGATTTGAGTTGGAGGTGTGTGTGGCCACGCAGTCATGGGTGAACAGGGAGTACAGGAGGGGGCTGAGCATGCACCCTTGTGGGGCCCCTGTATTGAGGATCAGAGAGGTGGAGTTGTTTCCTACCTTCACCACCTGGGGGGTGGCCCGTCAGGAGGTCCAGGACCCAGTTGCACAGGGCGGGGTTCAGACCCAGGGACCCGAGCTTAATGATGAGCTTGGAGGGTACTATGGTGTTGAATGCTGAGCTATAGTCAATGAACAGCATTCTGACGTAGGTATTCGTCTTGTCCAGATGGGATAGGGCAGTGTGATGGTGATTGCGTCTATGGATCTATTGGAGCGGTAAGCAAATTGAAGTGGGTCTAGGGTGTCACCACGACGCCAGGTCAGCGGAGTCAATCACCACCTTCCGGAGACACCTGAAACCCCACCTCTTTAAGGAATACCTAGGATAGGATAAAGTAATCCTTCTAACCCCCCCCCCCCCCCCCCCTTAAAAGAGTTAGATGCACTATTGTAAAGTGGTTGTTCCACTGGATATCATAAGGTGAATGCACCAATTTGTAAGTCGCTCTGGATAAGAGCGTCTGCTAAATGACTTAAATGTAAATGTAAATGTGTCAGGTACGGTAGAGGTGATATGATCCTTATCTAGCCTCTCAAAGAACTTCATGATGACAGAAGTGAGTGCTACAGGGCGATAGTCATTTAGTTCAGTTACCTTTGGGGACAGCAGACTGGGATAGGGAGAGATGAAATATGTCCGTAAACACTCCAGCCAGCTGCTCTGAGGACGTGGCTAGGGAGGTCGTCTGGGCCGGGATCCTTGCGAGGTTTAAAACACTTAAATGTCTTACTCACGTCGGCCACGGAGAACAAGAGCCCACAGTCCTTGGGAGCGGGCTGCGTCAGTGGCACTGTGTTATCCTCAAAACAGCGAAGAGGGTGTTTAGCTTGTCTGGGAGCATGACGTGACGTGGCTGGTTTTCCCTTTGTAATCCGTGATTGTCTGTAGACCCTGCCACATACATCTCGTGTCTGAGCCGTTGAATTGCGACTCCACTTTGTCTCTGTACTGACGTTTTGCCTGTTTGAGTGCCTTAGGGAGGGAATAACTASACTGTTTGTTTTCAACCATATTCCCAGTCACCGTGCCATGGTCAAATGCGGTGGTTCTCGCTTTCAGTTTTGCGCTAATGCTGCCATTTATCCACGGTTTCTGGTTTTAATAGACACCGTGGGAACAACATCCCCTATACACTTCCTGATGAACTCAGTCACTGTGTCTGTGTAAACGTCAATGTTATTCTCTGAGGCTACCCGGAACATATCCCAGTCCGCATGATCAAAACAATCATGATGAATGGATTCCGATTGGTCAGACCAGCGTTGAATAGACCTTAGCACGTGTACTTCCTCTTTGAGTTTCTGCCTATAGGAAGGGAGGAGCAAAATGGAGTCGTGATCTGATTTGCCGAAGGGAGGGCGGGGGAGGGCCTTGTAGGCACCTCAAACGCGAGTAGCCTTTGATCTAATGTTTTTGCTCAGCGAGTACTACAGTCAATTTGTTGATAGAATTTCGATAGCGTTTTCCTCATTTGTATTGTTAAAATCCTCAGCAACAATAAATGTAGCTTCAGGATATGTGGTTTCCTTGCCATGGTTAAATGTTTGCAAAAAGTCCAGTGTAATTCCTTCAGGGCCATCGTGGTATCGGCTTGAGGGGGAATACACACGGCTGTGACTAACCTAAAATAATTATTTTGGAAGGTGATTGATTCTGGGTACTAACTCATAAACTTGGGACAGGGTTAATTATCAGGTATCCTATTGAAATATTGAGTGCTTAGGTTTAGAGGGTCTACACCAGAAGTTAATGGTTAAGTTAATTAATCTGTAGGAGGAAGGTAAATAGTGTGGACAATTAAGCTTGGGATGTGCAGGGAAAGCAATCACGTGGCAGGCATTGATAAGGGGAGAGAGACATGGATTACTGATGTAAAGAGTTGAGCTCAGGTCACGTTAAGGTAGAAAGAATATTTTATTGCCGTATTACTTAGCTTATTGCCTAGCAGTAAAGATACAATGTTTGTTCACATGTGTAGGAAGGGACTCGGCCTAGGATAAAGGGTTAAATATCAGCGCTTGTGTGAAAAGTGTCTGTCTAATGCAGCTGTATTCATCCTCTGAGAAGAATAAACTTGGTTTAAGCTTTCATAGTGTCCGTAGAGTTTTTACTCTGAAAGTCAGCATTTGATTGTGAGGTATTCTAGGTCGGGTGAACAAAGGACTTTCTGTATGTTTTCACAATCACACCTTGAGTAGTTAATCATGAAACATACACTCCCGCCTTTCTACTTCCCGGAGAGTTATTTATTCCTGTCTGCGCGATGAACTGAGAATCCAGCTGGCTGTATGGACGGTGACAGTATATCCCGGGACACCCATGATTCCATGGAACAGAGTATGTTACAGTCCCTGATGTCTCRCTGGAAGGAGATCCTCACCCTGAGCTCGTCTACTTTATTGTCCAGAGACTGGACATTAGCAAGTAATATACTTGGATGCGGTGAATGGTGTGCCCGCCTCCTGAGTCAGACTAGAATTCCACTCCAAATACCTCTTCTCCGCTGGCGGCGTCTTGGAGCGGACTCTGGGATAAGTTCAATAACCCTGGGGGGTACAAAAAAGGATCCAATTCTTCTGATGGCATAGCCAATGGCTGCCTTAGCTAGCTAGCGTTATCTCCCCAGAGACCAGCGAAAATACTGATTGGATCTTTTTTTCTCTTCAGTGTTGACCCTTTCCAACAAAAACTGAAAACGGTAAATCAGAACATCATTGAAAATAATATAATTGTTGTTATTATATTATTATAATCATTATTTTAAAATCCTTAGCCCTTCTCTGAAGACGTAGAAGGCCTATTGTTCCCCACAGTGTTTGGTTTAGTAATAATTTGTAGAGTGGCTCTATTTTCCCTCAGCATGCATTTTCCCACTATTCTGAATGTCTAAAGAATCCATATGTTCTGAAATAGGAAAACACAAATACTGGACATTTTGAACTCTTATTATGGTGATGATTTGACAAAATTACAATCATGGTCTTGACTCTGTCTCAGACCCCTTGTCCCTCTCTCGGTATTGTCTGTCTCCCCCTGGTCTTGGTCTTGACTCGGATTCAATTTGCTCCGGAATTGGTCTTGAATCATTCTCGCTTTAGGTGGTCTCGAATACAACACTGCCTACTACCATACCCCGTTCAAAGACACTTAAATCATTTGCCTATTCACCCTCTGAATTACACATATACACAATCCATGCCTCAAGGCTTAAYAAAATATTCTTTAACCTGTCTCCTCCCCTTCATCTACACTGATTTGAAGTGGATTTAACAAGTGACATCAATAAAGGATCATAGCTTTACCCTGGATTCACCTGGTCCGTCTGTCATGAAAACAGCAGGTGTTCATCATGTTTTGTACACTCTGTGTATGTGTATTGAAGCTGTCAAAAGTTGAGTATTTGGTCCTGTATTCCTAGCACTAATGGTCCACCACCCAAAGGACATCCAGCCAACTTGYCACAACTATGGGAGMRATTGGAGTCAACATGGCCAGTATTTGGTCCCATATTCCTAGCACACAATGTTTACATCAAGGTTGTGACTCTACCAACATGTTGGATGCATTTGCTGTTTGTTTTGGTTGTGTTTAATATTATTTTGTGCCCAATAGAAATGATTGGTAAACAATGTATTTTGTCATTTTGAAGTCACTTTTAAATAAGAATAGAGTATGTTTATAAACAGGTCTACATGAATGTAGATTCTAGCGTGATTATGGATAATCCTGACTGAATCGTGAATAATGATGAGTTAAAGTTATAGACGCACAAATATCATACCCTCAAGACAACCTCTCACCATTACAATTACATGGGAGGTTAGCATTTTGAGAGGGTATGATATTTATGCCTCTAACTTTCTCACTCATCATTACAATTCATTCAGGATTATCTGTAATCATAGTAGCATCCACATTAATGTAGAAGTGTTTTAAAAACATTAAATTCTTATTTACAATAAAAGTGACTCCAAATTGACACACTACATTATTTATCATTCATTTCTATTGGTCGCTACATTTTCCAGCAAAATTCTACGGCAAGCCATGAAGGACATGATCTCCCACAACTATGACCGCTTCTCCAAGGTTGGGTCATCCTCTGCTTTCTCTGGCTTCATGGCACGTAAGTGGCCCCCCCACATTTCTCCTGTTCAATATAAATGAAAAACTATTTCCACATTAAGGAATTTATGAGTACATTTTAAAGAATAATCGATACAGTGGTTGCTCCACTAAAAGTTTTGCGATTATGCTGCGGTACTTTGTGGTAATTTGTGGTTTAGTACGGTACCCTGCGTCACCACTTCATTACTCCAGACAAGCGCAAGGGGGAGTAAGAGCACTGATTATGTTTTTGGGTCCTACTGTGTCTCTGACAATGAATGGGCGACATAAACCTAAATAGAATGTTCAAGGCACGAGGACAGGGGGGCACGGAATGTGCCTGCAGAGCTGTGCACAGAAGACGGACCTAGCCCATGGGGAAGGAGGAGTGGGGATGGACCCCCACCCCACCACACTGGGTAGCACAGAGCAACACTTTTTAAGGGGCATTGTACTAATAATGGCYCTGACTAGGGAAACGTTCCCACTGTTCTTAGTGCCAGTCTGCACGTTCAAACTTAAACAATGTAACCAATAATGGCATATTTATGCTTTCAGCTTGGAAAATTCCATGGCTTTAGAAGCTTCTGATAGGCATAATTTGAGTCAATTGGAGGTGTAAAAAGTTTTGAGAATGACACAAATATACATTTTCACAAAGTCTGCTGCCTCAGTTTGTATGATGGCAATTTGCATATACTGCAGAATGTTATGAAGTGTGATCAGATGAATTGCAATTAATTGCAAAGTCCCTCTTTGCCATGCAAATGAACTGAATCCCCAAAAACATTTCCACTGCATTTCAGCCCTGCCACAAAACGACCAGCTGACATGTCAGTGATTCTCTCGTTAAGAGGACAAGGCTGGAGATCACTCTGTCATGTTGATTGAGTTCGAATAACAGACTGGAAGCTTCAAAAGGAGGGTGGTGCTTGGAATCATTGTTCTTCCTCTGTCAACCATGGTTACCTGCAAGGAAACACGTGCCGTCATCATTGCTTTGCACAAAAAGGGCTTCACAGGTAAGGATATTGGCATTTCAGCCCTGCCACAAAACGACCAGCTGACATGTCAGTGATTCTCTCGTTAAGAGGACAAGGCTGGAGATCACTCTGTCATGTTGATTGAGTTCGAATAACAGACTGGAAGCTTCAAAAGGAGGGTGGTGCTTGGAATCATTGTTCTTCCTCTGTCAACCATGGTTACCTGCAAGGAAACACGTGCCGTCATCATTGCTTTGCACAAAAAGGGCTTCACAGGTAAGGATATTGCTGACAGTAAGATTGCACCTAAATCAACCATTTATCGGATCATCAAGAACTTCAAGGAGAGCGGTTCAATTGTTGTGAAGAAGGCTTCAGGGTGGCCAAGAAAYTTCAGCAAGCACCAGGACCATCTCCTAAAGTTGATTCAGCTGCGGTATCGGGGCACCACGAGTACAGAGCTTGCTCAGGGATAGCAGCAGGCAGGTGTGAGTGCATCTGCACGCACAGTGAGGCGAAGACTTTTGGAGAATGGCCTAATGTCAAGAAGGGCAGCAAAGAAGCCACTTCTCTCCAGGAAAAACATCAGGGACAGACTGATATTCTGCAGAAGGTACAGGGATTGGACTGGGGTAAAGTCATTTTCTCGGATGAATACCCTTTCCGATTGTTTGGGGCATCTGGAAAAAAGCTTGTCCGGAAAAGACAAGGTGAGCGCTACCATCAGTCCTGTGTCATGCCAACAGTAAAGCATCCTGAAACCATTCATGTGTGGGGTTGCTTCTCAGCCAAGGAAGTGGGCTCACTCACAATTTTTCCTTAGAACACAGCCATGAATAAAGAATGGTACCAACACATCCTCCGAGAGCAACTTCTCCCAACCATCCAGGAACAGTTTGGTGACGAACACTGCCTTTTCCAGCATGATGGAGCACCTTGCCATAAGGCAAAAGTGATAACTAAGTGGCTCGGGGAACAAAACCATTAATATTTTGGGTCCATGGCCAAGAAACTCCCCAGACCTTAATCCCATTGAGAACTTGTGGTCAATCCTCAAGAGGCGGGTGGACAAACAAAACCCCACAAATTCTGACAAACTCCAAGCATTGATTATGCAAGAATGGGCTGCCATCAGTCAGGATGTGGCCCAGAAGTTAATTGAAAGCATGCCAGGGCGGATTGCAGAGGTCTTGAAAAAGAAGGGTCAACACTGCAAATATTGACTCTGCATCAAATGTAATTGTCAATAAAAGCCTTTGACACTTATGAAATGCTTGTAATTATACTTCAGTATTCCATAGTAACATGTGACAAAAATATCTAAAGACACTGAAGCAGCAAACTTTGTGGAAATTAATATTTGTGTCATTCTCAAAATATTTGGCCACGACTGTACATGTGGATGTTTTTTTTCGAAAGCCTTCCATCAAACTCCYTGCCTCTTTTGCTTGACATCATGGGAAAATCAAAAGAAATCTGCCAAGACCTCAGAAAAAAAATTGTAGACCTCCACAAGTCTGGTTCATCCTTGGGAGCAATTTCCAAACGCCTGAAATCACCACGTCCATCTGTACAAACAATAGTGCGCAAGTATGAACACCATGGGACCACACAGACGTTATACCGCTCAGGAAGGAGACCCGTTCTGTCTCCTAGAGATGAATGTACTTTGGTGCGAAAAGTGCAAATCAATCCCAGAACAACAGCAAAGGACCTTGTGAAGATGCTGGAGAAAAAGGTACAAAAGTATCTATATCCACACTAAAACAAGTCCTATATTGACATAACCTGAAAGGCCGCTCAGCAAGGAAGAAGCCACTGCTCCTAAACCGCTATAAAAAGCCAGACTACAGTTAGCAACTTCACATAGGGACAAAGATCGTACTTTTTGGAGAAATGTCCTCTGGTCTGATGAAACAGAAATTGAACATTTTGGCCAAAATGACCATCGTTATGTTTGGAGGAACAGGGGGGAGGCTTGCAAGCCGAAGAACACCATCCCAACTGTGAATCATGGGGGTGGCAGCATCATGTTGTCGGGTGCTTTGCTGCAGGAGGGACTGGTGCACTTCACAAAATAGATGGCATCATGAGGGAGGACAATTATGTGGATATATTGTAGCAACATCTCAAGACATCAGTCAGGAGTTAAAGCTTGGTCGCAAATGGGTCTTCCAAATGGACAATGACCCCAAGCATACTTCCAAAGTTGTGGCAAAATGGCTTAAGGACAACAAAGTCAAGGTATTGGAGTGGCCATCACGAAACCCTGACCTCAATCCTGTAGAACATTTGTGGGCAGAACTGAGAAAGCGTGTGCAAGCAAGGAGGCCTATTTTGGAAAGCTTGTGGAAGGCTACCCAAAACGTTTGACCCAAGTTAAACAATTTTATAGGCAATGCTATCAAATACTAATTGAGTGTATGTAAACTTCTGTGCCACTGGGAATGTGATGAAAGAAATAAAAGCTTAAATAAATCATTGTCTCTACTATTATTCAGACATTTCACATTCTTAAAATAAAGTGGTGATCCTAACTGACCTAAAACAGGGAATTTTTACTAGGGTTAAATGTCAGGAATTGTGGAAACTGAGTTTAAATGTATTTGGCTAAGGTGTATGTAAACTTCCGACTTCAACTGTATAATCAAGTTGATGGCACGGTCATATAGCCGGCACCTACGGAAAGCTGAGTGACTCACTCATTCATGGCTTTGGATCAAAATAAATCTTTCTGATAGTCTTTTAATAAAGAAATGGTTTTGGTTATCCTGGCCTGGACCATGTACACCCATTATGGGCTATTATCAGGACAGTATACCTTTACCAACACCTCTCTGTATTTTGATACTTTGTGGATGGGTGCTCCCGCAGTGCAAAATGCGTTGRGACAGATGCAGGTTTGAAACCCGTGCCGGCTACCACCGGGAGACCCATGATGCGGCTTTGGTTTAAATTTAGACTCCTCCAATCCTCTATTTGTAATTATTGGCGGAGAGTCACGTCATATTTTTCGATATACTGTAGTCCTGCCGTAGGCGACATGAGTCTCACTAGTGTTGAGTAATGTGCTGTTAAAAGTGGTGTAGGTCTTGTTTTTTTAAGAGCATAGTGAAGTTAGAAACAATAGGATTTAAAGCAAAAGCCTACAATTATTTGAGCACCATTTCGCGCTGCTCTGAGACAAGCATGGGGACTGGTCTTGATGAGGTTTTTATATTGACTGAATCTCCGTTTGGGTATTGGTTAGACTACAATTAGGGTGTAGAAATGTTATGCTCTTAGTGTAACCTTTATTTAACTAGGCAAGTCGGTTAAGAACAAATTCTTATATACAAGGACAGCCTGCTCCTTCCTCCCCGTCGGGGAATTGAACCTCGGTCTCCCGCGTGCCCGCACGACACAGGGATTCTTTAGCTAAATAGCCAAGTACTGTAGCCTACTCCCAACCGTCACGTTGTACAGCGCTATATTTTCCGTTCCATCCTAACAGTTTTTCTTGGAATAAAAACACCATAATATTAATCAAATTAATTAAGCAAAATTTCTTAATCAGTCCCATATACTATGCTATTACAAAAAAGGTTTTAATTTCTCTTGTACAGCCACTATTGAAGGCTATCAAATGCTTCTCAAAGATGCCCTCTGGTGGTCTAACTAGCATTAATGGTACATAACGTGCCATAGAATTCTGCGGCACCACGTAAGCTGTGCTGCAGTATGACGCAACTTTTAAAGGAGGAACCACTGTATGTCATATAATCAGAGATGGATGAAATTCATTCTCTTGTTGATTAGTCATTGCTGCCATGAGGCACAGTCACAGGCTCTGTTTTAATTACTGTATAATTATGTTTATAACTAAATCAACTTCCTTCAGGTACCGCTGATGCCACTACCASCTACAGTCTGGACATTCTGTACTCTGGCTCGGGGGTCCTCAGGAGGAGCAACATGAACATCTACGGAGCCAGTAACGGCGCCATGCTACATGGCCTCCAGGTAAAGAGAATGAATTGGTGAATTGATAATGAAGAAATTATATTATTATATTTACAGTGCCTTCAGAAAGTATTCCAGGGTTCGCACAAGGTGCTTGAGGTGTTCAAAGTACTTGAATTTGGCACTCTGAAATTCAAGTACTGGAATACCTTAAATCAGACATTTTCTCAAGTTGCTAGTTGAAAATACTTGAATTAAAATGAGAAGAGAACATAAAATATGTCAATATGAAAAATATTAGGAAAATGTGATCTAATTTCAAGGCAAGTTTTATTTCCTCATGTATTTCGCTCTCTGTTTGCCAGGCGAGCTCACTCATTCCACCCACAGTGGCGCCAGACAAGTACAGAACTAACTGATTAGGTGCCGCCAAACGTCAATTCGATAGCTAAAATGCCAGGCAAATGTAGATTTAATCCTTCCTGGCAGGATATTGATGTTTATCAATGGGGTTTGCCAGACCCAATCAGGGTTGTAGTAGAGAGTAAATGCAATTTACGCCCCTTTTTTTATTTGTGAAATTGCGTTTACCCACTTATCATTGCATTCCAGCATTGATCAACGCTCAGGAGGCTTCTTGATCTGAGTTCTAATCACGCCTACCTCTGCGAACGGGTGGAATCATGAGTAATGTATGTATGCTCGTTATGTTTGCCTGCTCCCCCGGAATTGGCTTGTTAGCAGCGCATTCATTCACTACTCTGTCCAACGGGGAACTCCGCCCATGACCTAGAAAGATGAAACGAACTAGCTCAGTAGAAACCTACAGTAGCAAGTGGCAGAGAGACACCGCTGACAGTGGGATTTTTTTAATCATCCCTTGACTCCTGCCGTGTCAACAGACATCCACCTAACTCTTTGAGAATGAATGTACAACTGGTAAATAGTCACAGATATTTCAATAAGCTAGGCTATAGGCTCAAGGGCTGGCTATTAGCCAGGTAGCTAGCTATAACTATACTGAACAAAAATATAAACGCAACATGCAACAATTTCAACAATTTTACTGAGTTAGTATGAGGAAATCAGTCAATTGAAATACATTCCTTAGGCTCTAATCTAGGGATTTCACATGAGTATGCAGGTGCAAAGCCATGGATGGGCCTGGGAGGGCGTAGGCTCACCCACTGTGGAGCCAGGCCCAGCCAATAAGAATATGTTTTTTTTTRCCACATAAAGGGCTTTATTACAGACAGAAATACTCCTCAGTTTCATCAGCTGTCTGGGTGTCTGGTCTCAGACGATCCCGCAGGTGAAGAAGCCAGATGTGGAGGTCCTGGGGTGGTGTGGTTAAATGTGGTATTACCCTGGTATTCACACCTCGACTTTTTCCATATTTTTTTGTTACTAAGTGGGATTAAAATTGATTTAATTGTCACTTTTTTGTCAACGATCTACACAAAATACTCTCAAAGTGGGAACAAAAATTCTAGCATTTGTAAATATATATATATAAAAAATGACAAATAAATCACTAATATATCTTCATTAGATAAGTATTCAACCCCCTGAGTCAATACATATTAGAATCACCTTCGCAGTAGTTACAGCTTTGCGTCTTTCTGGGTGAGTCTCTCTCAGAGCTTTCCACACCTGGATTGTGCAACATTTTCCCCATTTATTATTTTCAAAATTCATATTGGTTGTTTATCATTGCAAGACAACCATTTTCAGGTCTTTTCATAGATTTTGAAGCAGATTTAAGTAAAACATTAACTTGGCCACTCAGGAACATTCACTGTCTTTTTGGTAAGCATCTCCGGTTTACATTCGGCCTTTTAGGTGTTTTAGGTTATTGTCCTGCTGAAAGGTGAATTTATCTTCTACTGTCTGGTGGAAAGCAGACTGAACCAGGTTTTCCTCTAGGATTTCTCATGTGCTTAGCTCCATTCTGTTTCTTTTCTATCCTGAAAAACTCCCCAGTCCTAAGCATTCCCATAACATGATGCAGCCACCACTATGCTTGAATATATGAGGAGTGGTACTCTGTTATGTTTGGGGCTAATCCAATACAACACATAACACTTTGTATTCAGAACCAAAAGGGCATTGCTTTGCCACATTTTTTGCAGTATTACTTTAGTGCCTTGTTTCAAACAGTATGCATGTTTTGTAATATTTTTTATTCTGTACAGACTTCCTTCTTGTCAATTAGGTTAGTATTATGGAGTAACTACAATGTTGGTGATCCATCCACAGTTTTCTCCTATCACAGCCATTAAACTTTGCAACTGTTTTAAAGTCACTGTTGGCCTCATGGTGAAATCCCTGAGCGGTTTCCTTCCTCTCTGGCAACATAGTTAGGAAGGACTCCTGTATATTTGTAGTGACTGGGTGTATTGATACACCATCTAAAGTGTAATTAATAGCTTCACTACATTCTCAAAGGGATATTTAATGTCTACTTCTACCAATAAGTGCTCTACTCTGTGAGGCATTTGAAAACCTCCAAACCTCCCTGGTCTTTGTGGTTTGAAATGCACTGCTCAACTGAGGGTCCTTACAATTATCTGTATGTGTGGGGTACAGAGATGAGGTAGTCATTCAAAAATTATGTTTAACACTATTATTGCGCTCAGAGTGAGTCCATATAACTTATTATGACTTGTTAAACAAATGTTTACTCCTGACTTATTTAGGCTTGCCATAACAAAGGGATTGAATACTTATTGACTCAAGACATTTCTGCTTTTAATTTGTAACTAATTTGTAAAAAAATATATATACTTTTTTTTAAATCAGGATTTAACACAACAAAATATGGAAAAAGTCAAGAGGTGTGAATACTTTGAAGGCACTATGTCACTATCATTGTGTTATTATATTCCATGTCATTTATCAGAACATTTTATCCAAAGAGATTTTCTGTTTATAGGMTTTTACCTCGATCATTTTAATATTATACAGTGGGTATCATAAGTGTTCAAATTTTGTTGCATTACAAGGTGGTCTTTTTTGTCATTGACCTAAGTAAAATACTCTGTCGACGTCAAAATAATGTTTTTTTAAATTATTATAAAAATGTAATAACTAACATATAGTCGTTGCATAAGTGTTCACCCACTTTGTTTATGCAAGCCTAAATTAGCTCAGGAGTCAAATTTGTCTTAACAAATCACATAAAAAGTTACATGGAATCACCTGTGTGAAATAATAGGGGTTGACATTATTTTTACAGCACCTGTAAGGTCCTATAGTCAAGTATTTAATTTCAAGCACAGATTCAACTACAAAGACCAGGGAGCTTTTCAAAAGACGAATTAACAAGGGCAGTGATCGGTAGAGGAGTAACAATGACAAATCAGACATTAAATATCTCTTTAAGCATGGTCAAGTTAATAATTATGCTGTGGATGATGTATAAAACCACCCAGACATATCAGAGATACAGTCATCCTTCTGAACTGAGCTGCAGGATAGGAAGGAAACTGCTCAGGGGTGTCCCCATGAAGCCATTGGCAATTTTAAAATAGATACGGAGTTCAATGAATGTGATGGGGGGGAAATGTAGGATGGATCAACAACATTGAAGTGACTCCACAATAATGACCTAAATGAGTGAAAAAATTTAAAAGATACAGAATAAAAATAATCCAAAACATGCATCCTGTATGCAGCAAGGCATAAAACTGGGGGGGGGAAATGCAAAGGAATACACTTTTTGGCCTAAATGCAAAGCTTTAATGTATGGGGAAAATCCAACACAACACATCACTGAGTAACTGCCTCCTTATTTTCAAGCATGGTGGTGGCTGCATCATGGTATGCTTGACATCGGCAAAGACTAGGGAGTTTTTCAGGATAAAATGAAAAGAGATAGAGCTAAGGACAGGCAAAACCTGCTTCCCTAAGGACAGGGAAAACCTGCTTCAGTCTGCTTTACACCAGACACTGCGTGAGGAATTTACCTTTCAGCAGGACAATAACCTACAACACAAGGCCAAATCTACATTGGAGTTGCTTACCAAGAAGACAGTGAATCTTCCTGAGTTTCAAGTTTTGACTTGAATCTGCTTGAAAATCTTTGGCAAGACTTGAAAATTGCTGTCTAGCCATGATCCCCAACATCTTGACAGAGCTTGAATAATTGTTAAAAGAGTAATGGGCGAATATTGGTGTACAAAGCTCTTAGAGACTCACAGCTGTCTTTGCTGCCAAAGGAGTGATTATAACATGTATTGACTCGGGGATGAACCTTTATCTAGTCATGGAACATAAGTGTTTTAATTTTCAAATAATCGGTAACAAATGTTACTGTTTTTTCTGTAGATCATTGACCAAAAATGACAATGAAATCCTTTGTAACACAATAAAATGTGAAGAAATCCAAGGGGGTGAATAGTTATGATACCCACTGTATATGTAGTCATGTAGAAGAGCAAAAGCGAAGATCTTGCATGCTCTTGGGTTAAGTTTGCCCTAGGTACAGCTTATTTTATTGGGAAAAATGCTCAACTGACCCAAGATCAGTGTTTAGGGGCAACTTCACCTTACACTGACTTGCTGCACTCAACTAAGGAAGGTGGACCAACCAACAGTGCTGACTTGTTGACACTTAGATTCTGATTGCCATATTCTATCTCTCACTGTCCAGGTGGCGATTGAGGCGCAAGGCATGGAGTCCCTGATTGCGGCCAAGCCGGACGAAGGCGAGGAGGACCTGGAGTCCTTCGCTGGGATGTCGGCCCTACTCTTCGACGTCCAGCTGCGGCCTGTGACCTTCTTCAAGGGTTACAGTGACCTCATGTCCAAAATGTTCTCCATGTCCGGCGAGCCCATGAACGTGGTAAAGGGCCTGATCCTGCTCACTGACCACTCCCAGGTTGGCACTCTTAAATCAATGAATCAGTCAGTCAATCCATCAAACAATCAGTCAATCAAAATGTATTTCAAATGTATTTTTATCACAACACAATCACAACACACAAATTAACTTTGAGTTCATTCAACTTGTTCTTCTGTATCATATAAAGTCACTGATACCTCTGACATTTTTTACAAATTTCTTCATATAGACTCTATAAACTATTATAGGTGTTGGTATCCGCCTAGGCCACGTTTTAGTTGTCAATGCCTTGTTCAGCCACTTGGTTTCAAACCTCTCTGACACTAGCACTCACTGGCCCGGATGGGCAAGCAGCTATTGTGTTTTCACTCCTGTTTTCTCTCTTCTCCTACATCATTTCAGGTCATCCAGCTTCAGTCTGGGCTGAAGGCCAACGCCGAGTTCCAGGGTGGTTTGGCCATCGACATCTCAGGAGGCATGGAGGTCAGCCTGTGGTACAGGGAGTCAAAGACCAGCGTCAACAACAAGTAGGGAACCTGGGTTCAGTAGTGATGGGCAGAATGCAAACAAAAACACTTTTTCAATTGGAGCATTCTTCTCGTATGTTGCCAACTGAATGTACTTAGTCATGCTTATCGTTGGATAGTTTTGAATAATCATCTTTTGGTGGGCTCAGATTAGAGAAAAAGGCCAAGATTCAATCCAATGCATTTTTATGGAATAGCGCACRATACCGGACTTTTAACGTGAAGTTATGCTTAAGTCGACATGTGCAGCATTTACAAACTCAATTGGTAATACATGATTGACAGATTGACGTTAACTGCACAATCTAAAAATGACACCTGATTCATTTCATCCACTGATTCATAGAGCACGCCCACGTGTGGCGACGTGACTATTCTTGTCTCCATCAGATATATGTGAAGGTGACATCACTTCATTCAGCACTAGATTAGAGTAGTTGACTGACTGACGCTTGCTGTCAATGCAAACACAATAGCCAGAAAACATCATCGGTCCAGTAATAAATATGTGACATAATCTAGTGATGGAGATGGAACTGTAAAGCGCCCATCTAGATTCTAAGACTTTACAGGAATCAGGGACTGTATTCATAAGGGAACCTGATTTCAGATTTAGTACATTCACACGTTTTCCTACACAGGCCTTTCCTACGCACGTCTCAGAAGTTGGTATTCAGACTTACCTTATGCAGGTGCGTAGCGGGCTTTGCAGGCGTGGTTCCCTTTTAATGCGCTGAATACATTTGAATTCAACTGCTGAAAACCCTCCCACTTGCTGGCCAACAGATTTTCTCATGGAGTTTTCATTCAATAGGGTTTTTAGTACATTTATCTAAAGCCATCGCTTTAAATTTGGTGTACCTTTTTAATTAGAATTTTCTCTACAGACTCAGTAGAATGTATGGAGACAACGGTTCAGAATATTAGGGATCAATGAAATAAAGCCATGTAAATACACACATATTCGTCTCCATTTCAGCACCAATTGGTAGATTAATGAAATGCAAGATCAGAGTATATCATTTAGGGTTAGGAAAGTGTTTATGAATAATTTAAAAAACTGGTTTTGAGAGACTTTTACACAGAAAATATATTGGTGAATCAAAAATACAGTGGTTTGATTCATCCTGAAAGATGGCATATTCAATTGTTCAGTCCCTGAAATATTGGAAGGTGAGAAAAGTGTACAGTGGAGGTTGAACAGTAGTCCTATAAATCTACCCTAATAATACCCACTAATCGTGGAACTGTGATAAAGACGGTCCAGTCATCGTGAGTCAGGCTGCACGTTTAAACCGCTGGTCTGCATTCCAGAATTATTCAAATAGGCTATATGTCCTAAATTATTGCACAACTTGTAATATATTAGCCTAATATGGTTCACTTTTGCTAGCGATCCTCAGGAACATCCACGCAAACATGACAGAGGAAAGAAAGGTAAACTAACAATGTAACGGAATGATGCAAAATGTAAGAGAACTAACACTAAAGTCAGTGACCGTTATAAATGTATGTAGGTATAACTGATGTTAGCTACTGATCGTGGCTAATATTTTACACGATACAAATGGTAAAAAATACAGTGAATAGTATTTTAAGTATATTATAATTAAAACATTCTAGAAATCATAAATCGACTCAGTAGGTTTGGAGCTATACTGTCATTTGCGCAGAAGCCTACAAGTTTAAGCCCAGCATTTCATCAACTTCACTGTGGAAAAGTTGACATGTTGATATGCTTCAGTTTGCTGCCATATGACTTGTTTTGTATTTGTCTCCAGCGATTATAAGTTAAAATAGATCTAAAACTATTGTGATTGATTGATATTTACAATTCCCTTATCCAAAAGGTTTACTCATTTACCTAGCACTTACCATTTTTCGTACATTACAGTGCATAGAGAATGGTGTTACTACTTTTGTAAATAAAACAAAGTAGATGTTCCACATGGAACCGACAGATTCCTGGACCTTATTCATCATTTCATTGCACATAAAGGTGGTGGAATTATGAGGGAGTGAAGGTCAGAATACAGTGTATCTGTAGACACACCTCCACCACACCTTCATTTCTTTGATCTCCACCCCAAACGAATGGCGGGTGAATAGCATGCTATTCCCCCAAAGCGTCTCAGACTACGATCAGGTCTCCCCTGTCCATGTTGTAATCTTATTCAAAAAGGCCAAACTGATCCTTGATCAGCAATCTTACTATGAGACATTTAATTCCAGTGCTTGTATCACCTATTTGAGCCTAATGGTCGTGTCTTGACAATGTCAAGTTGTTTTGTCTTGTCAAAAATGTTATCCAAGAAGTGATTTGGTTGGTCTGATCTTAGTGCCATTGGGATTGTTCCTCCAAATATACTAGTTGAATAAATTCGACTTCCTAGAGTTGGAATGCTGATCTGGATACTGTAGATAGACTTTCTTGGTCTTTGTTTCGCGATTGGCATTTTAGGTGGCATTCTGTGTTGGCTCAAAGTCAACAAGCGGAATGGCAGAGGCAGGTGTATGGATCCTCTCCTCTGATAATAGACCAGCAGGCTATCTATAGGAGCAGAACAAACCCAAGTGAGCAGATCAAACCCAAGTGACATCTAGGCCAAAGGCATGCTTCCACAGACAGACAGACAGACATGCAGGTTTTTCAGATTGCTTGGCAGTGACCATTTTGATTTGAGATTTCAAGCAGAGAAATATGACGATAGTGGTTTCATATTCAGACATTCTCAAATTTGTAAGAGATTTTTGTCACACCTCAATGTCCACCACCAGTCACCACCTGTTAATTGTATGTTGAGTTAAAAGGCATTTTACTGGTCAAAGTCTAGCCAAATGCAATTGAATCTTTATTTGAGAAAAAACACAAATTATTCTCATCCACCCACCCACCCATTTTTATTTTTCATCTGTAATTGTGTCTATTTGCAGGGGAGCCATGGTGGTGACCGGGAATGTGACCGTGGACATGGACTTTGTGCGCACTGGGATGGAAGTGAGCTTTGAGACAGAGGCGTCTCTAGACTTTATCACCACGGTCCAGTTCTCGGAGTACCCCTTCCTGGTGTGCATGCAGATGGACAAGACCACCTTCCCCTTCAGGTAGGCCTGGGCTAAGACCAATTGCAGCCTAGTGAATTCTACATTGTATCTTCAGTGAATTAGGAATGAGAAAATGGCTCATATTTCCACATGTACAGTCTCTGATTACATAGGTCATTAATTGACATTGTCCATTTTTGCAGTGAGTCCCTAACAAAATACGAGAGCCTGCCATCAGGGAAGAGCTACGTGTCGCGCAGGGGCTACAAGCAGCTGTTGCCTGGCTCGGAGTTCCCTCTCCACCAGGAGAATTCCAACATGTGCAAGAGGGTGTTTGACTCAGACTGGTAGTCTTCTCCGTGTTAATCCATCGGTAAGAAGATGGAAGATCTTTTGCAGAGTGTAGAGTTATGGGCCAACAACCCTATTTTGTTATTACGTCATAGTGTAAACAGTGTGTTGTATGAGGTGGATAAATGGATGCTAGCTAGCTAAGATATGACCATTTGTAAAATGGCAAAAGTGAACTGTCTTGTGCCTTTTTTGTTGATCTGATTGGAAATTGCGTACATTTATTTAATCGCTTACATCAGAGTTCTGTTTACTGCAAAATCGCTAACTAGCGACTAACTTGCTAGCTGTTTACTACTATTTATCTCCCTTTCGATCTCCACAACACAATGCATTATTTACAGTGTGACAATAGTGTAATAGGGTTATTCTTCCAATGAGTCCTACTTGACATTCTGGCTGAAGAGTTATTTATTATTATTTAAAAAAATGTTAAAGCTTTCCAGGAACACCTACTGTATCACACCACATGCATGTTTACATTCTTAATTCAACGTTTTATTTCAAATCAGACATTTCTGTGATGCCTTTTTATGAATTTGTATATCTATTTATATGGGTATATGAGTGTCATATACATTATGTGCTATATACTCAATATAGCTAAGTGATACAACATAATAGTCACCTATGTAAATATGGTACATAGCATTGGGTGAGCTGATGCTATGGTTGAATTTACTGGCAATTACATAAATGCTCACATTACACAGTTTCTAGATTGTTTGTTTAATTGAAGACATTAATGTGGTTTCCAAGGCTACAAAGGTTGAATTACAGTAAAGTCATTGCGTAACAATGTAAAATAATGTTTACAGTACTTGATTCACTCTGTAGCTAGCTTGAAGGAGCTGTTACATGAGACCAGATAACGCAGGGTTAATTTATTGAATTAATTTCTATGATTTTAACTTCTGGATGTTAAACATGTATATCAATAGGAAACTGTCTGATTAATTTATTTACATATTTGTAATTGAGCCTATTTAGATAATTGTGTCCCGTATGAAATGTGACTTGATATTAAAATTATTACATTAAGCCTTTGATATATTTTTTTGTACCATAGTTTGAGATCAGTTTGTTAGGGTTTGTACTTGACCAACAACAAAGAGTGCACTGGAACCACTATGCCCCATTGGCTTGTAAGTGTATAAGGAAATTGTACATACAGTATGCAGTGCTTTTCTGGCATTACACTAGTGTGCATGTGTAAGATTATTTTCAATAAAGCTATGAAAACCAGAATGGAAATTGTATGTCTTTTGACCTTTCCCACCAACATTACTGACCTGTACATGGCCATTGTGCCTACTTGGTTAAGCTATCAGAACACTGGTTTACCTGACATGTCTTTAGATAATAATAGATTTCCTGTGTGGCTTGTTCAGTTTGACCATTTTAACGCATGTCAATCATAGTAGAAAGGTATGGTAAGAAGTACAGTACATATAAGGATATTTACAGATAGTGCTTTCAGAAAGTATTCATACCCCTAGATTTATTCCACATTTTGTTGTTACAGCCTGAATTAAGGATGGATTAAATATAAAAATTCTCACCCATCTACAGACAATACCCCATAATGACGAAGTGAAAACATGTTTTAAAACATTTTTGCAAATGTATTAAATTAAATACAGGATTATTTACCTAAGTATTCATGGCCCTTTGTTATAACACTTAAAATTGAGCTCAGGCGCATCCAATTTCCTTTGTTTGTCCTTGAGATGTCTCTACAACTTGATTGGAGCCCACCTTTGGCCAATTCAGTTGTTTCGACTAGAGGTCGACCGATTAATCGGAATGGCCGATTTAATTAGGGCCGATTTCAAGTTTTCATAAAAAACGGAAATCGGTATTTTTGGACACCGATTTGGTAGATTTATTTATTTAGATATTTTTTTTACACCTTCATTTAACTAGGCAAGTCAGTTAAGAACACATTCTTATTTTCAATGACTGCCTAGGAACAGTGGGTTAACTGCCTTGTTCAGGGGCAGAACGACAGATTTTTACCTTGTCAGCTCGGGGATTTGTTTTTTCCAACCTTCCGGTTACTAGTCCAACGCTCTAACCACCTGCCTTACATTGCACTCCATGAGGAGCCTGCGTGGCAGACTTGACTACCTGTTACGCGAGGGCAGCAAGAAGCCAAGGTAAGTATCTAGCTAGCAWTAAACTTATAAAAAACAATCAATCTTCACAATCACTAGTTAACTACACATGGTTGATGATATTACTAGTTTATCTAGCGTGTCCTGCGTTGCATATAATCGATGCGGTGCCTATTAATTTCTCATCGAATCACAGCCTACTTCGCCAAACGGGTGATGATTTAGCACTGTTGTTGCACCAAACCTAACCATAAACATCAATGCCTTTCTTTAAAATCAATACACAAGTATATATTTTTAAACCTGCATATTTAGTCAATATTGCCTGCTAACATGAATTTCTTATAATTAGGGAAATTGTGTCACTTCTCTTGCGTTCCGTGCAAGCAGTCAGGGTATATGCAGCAGTTTGGGCCGCCTGGCTCGTTGCGAACTGTGTGAAGTCCATTTATTCCAAACAAAGACCGTAATTAATTTGCCAGAGTTGTACATAATTATGACATAACATTGAAGGTTGTACAATGTAACAGCAATATTTAGACTTAGGGATGCCACCCGTTAGATAAAATACGGAATGGTTCCGTATTTCACTGAATTCGACCATATTAATGACCAAAGGCTCGTATTTCTGTGTGTTATGTTATAATTAAGTCTATGATTTGATCTGAGCAGTCTGACTGAGCATGCTCGTAAGCATTCATTCAAACAGCACTTTCGTGCGTTTGCCAGCAGCTCTTCGCAATGTTTCAAGCATTGAGCTGTTTATGACTTCAAGCCTATCAACTCCCGAGATTAGGCTGGTGTAACCGATGTGAAATGGCTAGCTAGTTAGCGGGGTGTGCGCTAATAGCGTTTCAATCGGTGACGTCACTCGCTCTGAGACTTGAAGTAGTTGTTCCCCTTGCTCTGCAAAGGCCGCGGCTTTTGTGGAGCGATGGGTAACGATGCTTCGAGGGTGGCTGTTGTCGATGTGTTCCTGGTTCGAGCCCAGGTAGGGGCGAGGAGAGGGACGGAAGCTATACTGTTACACTGGCAATACTAAAGTGCCTATAAGAACATCCAATAGTCAAAGGTATATGAAATACAAATGGTATAGAGAGAAATAGTCCTATAATTCCTATAATAACTACGCCCTAAAACTTCTTACCTGGGAATATTGAAGACTCATGTTAAAAGGAACCACCAGCTTTCATATGTTCTCATGTTCTGAGCAAGGAACTTCAACGGTAGCTTTTTTACATGGCACATATTGCACTTTTACTTTCTTCTCCAACACTTTGTTTTTGCATTATTTAAACCAAATTGAACATGTTTCATTATTTATTTGAGGATAAATTGATTTTATTGATGTATTATATTAAGATAAAATAAGTGTTCATTCAGTATTGTTGTAATTATCATTATTACAAATACATTTAAAAAAAATTGTCCGATTAATCAGTATCGGCTTTTTTTGGTCCTCCAATAATCGGTATCGGCGTTGAAAAATCATAATCGGTCGACCTCTAGTTTGGACATGATTTAGAAAGAAACACACCTGTCTATAACAATTGATAGTGCATGTCAGAGCAGAAACCATACCATGAAGTCCAAAGAACTGTCTGTAGAACTGCAAGATTATAGAATTGTGATGAGGCATATAGCTGGGGTAGAAAACCATTTCTAGAGTTTCCAAAAGCACAGTGGTCTCCATCATTGGGAAATTGAAAAAGGTATGGAGCTACCCAGACCCTGCCTTGAGCTGGCCATCCGACCAAACTGAGCAACCGGGCAAGAAGGAGCTTGGTCAGGGAGGTGGCCAAGAACCCAATGACCACTCTGACAGAACTACGGAGTTCCTTGGCTGAGATGGGAGAACCTGCCAGAAGGACAACAGTCTCTACAGCACTTCACCAATCTGGACTTTATGGGAGAGTGGCCAGACGGAAGCCACTCCTGTGAAAAAGGAATATCACAACACACCTGGAGTTTACAAAAAGGCAAGTGAAAGACCCCGAGCATAAGGCAAAAGATTCTGTGGTCCGATGAGACAAATTTTACTCTGTAGCCTGAATGCAGAGCACTATGTCTGGAGAAAACCAGGCACAGCTCATCAACCATCTAACACCATCCCTAACGTGAAGCATGGTGGTGGCAGCATCATGCTATGGGGATGCTTTTCAGTGGCCGAGATTGGTAAGGATAGAGGGAACAATTCATGGAGCCAAATACAGGCAAACCCTTGCTGAGAACCTGCTTCAGAGTGCAAAGGAAGATTTACATTCCAACAGGACAATGACCTCAAGCATATAGAAAAAGCAACGCTGGAATGGCTTCAGAACAAGAATGTGAAAGTCCTTGAGTGGCCCAGCCAATGCCCAGACTTGATTCCCATTGAAAATCTTTGGAAAGATTTTAAAATTGCTGTTCACCTTCGCTCCCCTTCTAACACAACTTGAGAAATCTGCAAGGAAGAATGGGAGAAATTCAGGCTTTAACACAACAAAATGTGGAATAAGTTAAGGGGCATGAATACTTTCTGAAAGCAATGTATATTTCCAGGATATGGTTACAAATACATTCACAAGCATATTAACGTTGCACTTTAGTAATGATTTACAGTATACAAATAACCCATCAAATGCGGGAAACCAAGCCCTGTTATGTTTTTGACACTGTGTGTTGATGGTATGTAGCGTAAGCAAAGTATGTCAACCAGGGGAGAGCATTGATTCTGAATCCCAAATTGACCCCTAACCCCTACACTGCAGGCGGTCCTGTTGATCTGAGATATCAGCTTCATGGAAATCGCTTCATCTTGCCTTATGATTGGCTGGGTGGAAATGTCACCATATCGCCTCCACCTATCCAATCCTCTCAGATCTACGGAGTGGCTAGGGATTAAGGGCCAGGGGTTGATTTGGAATTCAGCATGACATGAGAGTGAGTGAGTGTGTGAGTGTGTGTGTGAAGGAGCACTGAGTGAATAGTGTACCCGTTTGCTGCCCCGGGTGAGGCAATAAATCGTGTCTGGCCTTGTGTCGCAGTTGTGACATCAGAGCCCCCGGTTGGCATCCAAGCACAACAACTGGGGCTTAATGGAGATTCTTTAGGAAGTGCAGAGAGCAGCTGGGAGCAAGGGGCTGTCTGCCAGTCTCACTGCCTCCATGGCAACAATGTAAACACACCAGCAAACTGTCAGGTTGAACTTAAGCCCGGGCCGGGTGAGGTTTCAGTGCCATCAGAAAGCTAACCTTGCACCCTTCAGCAGACAACAAACATTTTTGTGTCTCTCTGAAGAAAATCAATTTGCTCTTCTTGTTTTGCTCGGGATACATTTTTTTAGGAGCAGAAAGCTTATGCTGCTCATTCAGTGGAGCAGAAAGTTGCTGGAAAGGATTGGGGGGAAATCATATTACCAGCAACAGAAACGATACAAATTGACCAGTAAAACACTGGTTGGGACACCACTTTGTGTGTTTAAAGATGGCTGTGATTCCCAATGGTTTGATTACTGTCAAAATGTTATGGAAGGACCTTAGCAAAGAAAATGGGCACAAGCAAGACAACCATGATGAGAAACATACGCAACGGACAATGTTAATTAGCTTGCAATTTGATTTATTCCAAACACTTGTAGGCTTTTGTGCCTACAGTGCATTCTTTTCACCTCAGTCGACTTGTCATATTTCATCACTGTCACCTTGCAAGTGCAAACACGGCACTGCTTCATCTAACAAACAAACTCTGCATTGACCTCCCGGTCTCGTGCTCCTTCTTAGGCCGCCATCTTAAGTCCATAAAGCACAAAACTTACACAACATATACATAATGTCTCTTTTGTATGACTGTCTTGCAGACTCCAAGGCTAATGTAGCCGATCAATCTTAATAGCACCATTCTTTCTCATGCGTTCGTTCACGTACATTTGTCCCATCTCAACATTACTTCCCCATCAATCTTTCCTTCTTTTCAACATCTTTCAAAAAGCAAGCATTTACACAGAATATTTCTTTCATTGGGCATCAGGGAACCCGAAAGCCAGTAGATTTATGGGTTTGGGGAGGGATGTTGTGCTTAGGTGAAGCTGTAAACTGAGATTTCTTATTCAATGACTCATAATTTATGCTACAGTGTGTTTGGGTAGTTCTTTACTAAATCCGCACGACGCAGAGAGAGATCAATGTCGATCTCGTTAGTAAATGTTTGTTAAAGTCACCATTGCCTTCATGGTGAAATCCTGAGCAGTTTCCTTCCTTAGACGCAACAGAGTTAGGAAGGAAGGACGCCTGTATCTTTGTAGTGACTTAGTGTATTGATGACACCATCCAAAGTGTAATTACTAACTTCACCATGCTCAAAGGGATATTCAATCTGCTTTTCTTTTTTTTTTACCCATCTACCAATAGGTGCCCCTTCTTTGAGAGGCATTGAAAAAACTCATGGTCTGTGTTTGAAATTCACTGCTCGACTGAGGGACCTTACAGATAATTGTATGTGTGGGGTACAGAGGATGTAGTCATTCAAAAAATCATGTTGAACACTATTATTGCACACAGAGTGAGTCATGTAAATGACAATAATAAATTTAAAATATAAATTTCTAAAAAGATAATTCACTTTGACATTATGGGGTATTGTGTGTGACACAAAACCTCAAATGAATCCATTTTAAATGCGGCTGTAACACAACAAACATTTTGGAAAAGTCCAAACTTTCTGAAGGCTCTGTAAGTAGTGTGAATGTCCTGTTCAATAGAATGTGCTACTTTGTGTCAGGATTCAATTAGACTTCATTCTAGTATTCAACAATTATCAGGATAATAGTTAACAAATTTCCTTTTGAAGGACCGCAACCATCATCGACCAATGTTCAACTGTTATAGTATACACTTGCTATTGTGTGGCGAATAAAATCATTTATCTAGCCTGCCAAGTGCACTAATGTGCCCAACAGCAATTACACACCCTTAAGAAGGAAATTCAGTTTACATTCCACAGTATATGAACCATTTCATAAAAACCAACAACACAAGAAATGATATGTGAATAAAAATACAAGTAAATTGTCTTCTCTGGTTTGACATTTTGAAAAGGTATCATGTTTGACTTTTGAATCCAAATGCTTTGCATGATAAAGGTGAAATAGCGTTAGTCATTTAATCCACCCTTTTGTAACAGGTGAAATATTTTTCAAAATGTTATAGATCCATGGCCCAGTGGTTGTAATGTGACTATACTTTCTTCCCACAGTGAATCAACTCACAGGGTACTTTTTTTACAGTATGTTGTCACAGACAGAAAACTCAAATATATTTTTCAGGTTCATAGGGACTGACCAGCCACGCTGAATTACCTTATACCTACTGCACGTGAAATACCTTATGCATTTCTAATGTGTAAAAACAAGAAAAACAGCAACCTACAGTATGCACATTTCAAACATGGAAGAACAAAAACAGAAGAAAGCACCATTGCTCTAAGCGTGAGTGTCTATTGTTGCACTGCAAAATTGTTCAAAAGGAAAGAAAGGAGATTAGTATATTTTTTAAGTTTGGAGTCAATTTCATGTTAGCTCAGTTCATCCCTGGGTGTGAGTTGAAATTGGTATTAATAAATGTAAAGTCCACATCCCAATTTGTTTTAATAATGAGCAATTTTCAATGAATTAATTTGATTTCAAATCATAACCTGAAATGGACTGAATTGAAATTTGAATTCACCCAACCCTCGTCGCTGATTGAATATGAATATAAGCATTTTTACAATTGGCATTCAGAATTATTCTGAAAGTATTCAGAGAATGGGCATGAATTAGCAGTATCCACTATTTTTTAAATAATTGCCATTTAAGAAAAGGATCAAAGGGAAAGGACAATTCCTTTCCCGTTCCTGTTTACAAGTAGGCAACCACCCAAAACATTTGTGAAATCTTAATAAATAAAAAAACGTATGTATGAAGGAATGATGCGACTGATGCACTTCTAATTATCTGAGTTCTTCTGTAACACGCTAGCCTGTTTGTCTTTCACATAATGCATAATACCTCACAATTACTAAAACACATACGATACATACACACACAGGCACCATATATCATTATCCTTTTACATGGTTGAGTGTAAAAGTTAGCCAAAACCTATAGAGGAGGTTATCCCATAAAATGACTCAACTATAGCTGGCTCGCCCTTTTAAGCCTACAGTAAAGCTACTTGGTAATGTTTCCCAAATATACTATATATGCCAACCTCTGACTCTAAACAACGCACTAAATATGTGGCACGGTCCCAGGGCTCCAGCTTTTTCTCAGCAACACACTTAGTGTGTTTTCTCTTAAGTCTATCATCATATTATTTGCATACAAGGGAGAGTGCCATACAAATGTCATATAAAAGCACATCAAATCATACAATCCAATAACTGTGTGGCTATTAGCTGCAAAATGAGGAAACAAAGGGTGCAGCTAGTTCAGAAGGCGAAAGGATCTTTTTTACTACTTCTCCAGGTCACCAAAGAGCAAGCGAAAAAGGAAACGCCTCAGTTTAGAGAATATATATATTTTTTTTATTAAAAATAATTCCTGGATTGGATTTCAATCTATATGATGCGTTGAATTTGGATTAACCGCCCCTGCCATAATTGCAAATGTTTTTCCAATGTATGGTGAACAGGGGTCTTATTGTACAATCTACTGATTAAATATTGTTTGTTGGGAGACAATTCACACTCTGGCGCACGCACACACAACAGTGGTGGTGACTTTTTATGGCCTTCTTGCTGGCTATTCTGAACTACAGGTTGTAGCTGGACTCGAAGTGGAATCCTAAACTCACTTTAAATTGAACTGTTGTACTTATTTCTTCCCATGAATCAATTTAGGCAGCTTTGTACATTGAATTGCTATTTGTAGATGAATGCTTACTGTTATGCCGCAATATCATTTCGTATGTTCTACAAGAATAAACTTGAGAACAACAACTCAAACACAACTTGTTCTGAATTGCAAACAGAACGATTTGCTTCGGCGAGTGATGGGACATCGTGCTGATATTTCATATGTTTGTGGACGCCAATAAGAAGTGTCTGAAGATGTTGAATCTTAATGTGGAAAACAGTTACATTATTTTCCCTTTGAAATCACAATATTGCAGGGTGGGCTGAAACCAATTGCTTTTGAACAAAAGGAAATCAGTCTGTAATCTAAAGTGCGAGATCTGAAAGCAGCTTTACAAAGCATTAGCTACCTTATCATAACAAGCCTGTAGGCAATGAAGGCAATAAGCTTTACAAGATACAAGACGTGCTGGCAAAGACCAGCCCGGGCAGGATTAGAGTTTGGATGGGCGGCGGTGATGGTGGCAGGTGGCTTGGGCTTGGAAAACATTGTGGGGTGTCAGGTGGACATTTGGTGTGGACCTGGGTTTGCGAAGAAGGGTGTGAGGAAGATTACCATGAACATCTACTTATCACAGGACAGGCTCCTCAAGAAGCACTCTGGTTGTAGAAAAACAACCAAAGGAATGGTGGTCAGGACACATGCAGTATATCAACTTAATCATGATAAGGTTCATGTTTGAAACGGCTGTGAATTTGTTTTCTTGTGTTTTCTTTGGCGAACCTCAACACCCAACACTTTGTCGCACATCCACTTTTGGCAACAGATGGTGGCAGTAGAATTAAAAACACTCACATGATCTTTATAGCCTGTGTGATACTAAGTATACTCAAAAAATTGTTGTTCAGAGGCTAATTCAGTGGCCTTGTGATTGGAGTTCTTCCCTGACAATTGGAGAGGTTGGGGGTTCAATTGCCCGGTGAGTCTAGTATACAAAAAGACTGCTAAAATGGGCCCGATGCTTGGCACATCGGCAATTAAGGAGATGCGGATTGGGGTGGAGGCCCGGGTGATATTACTGGGCATCCTGTCCAGTGGTACACCAAGCGTACCTCACGCTACAGAACAGCAGGAGATAAGGCTCCTGTCCTATGGGCTTTTCTGGCTTGGACAAGGTTCATTATTTGAATGTTTGATAAAGAGAATGGACACCGACTGATGGTAGCTTTAGGGACGGCGCTTTATCGAAGATAAAACGAGGATATGTAACACACGAGCATCTGTGCGTGCTGTAGTACAGTGCGTTCTCAACCAGGGGTACTAGGACCGTGGGGTATTTTGGGCCTATCCACAGGGGGTACTTAGAAGTACTCAGGAGACCATAGCGCCGTGACTGGTAGAATGCAACAAGAGGGGTACTTCTAGGGGTAACTCCGGGCCAGAGCAAAATGAAGTTGGTGTGGTACAGTAACCGAAAAGGTTGGGATGCCAATGCTGTAGTACAATCATGCACAGCAGATAAATCGTTATCTAGCATGCCTGTTATTGAAGTGATAATGCCCTCGAAGCCAGTATTTGGCAGATATATTGGCACGGGTGTGTATGTTAGGGCCCGAGGACAAAGTCTTTTTGTGGGAATTATCACTTTTTAAACCAACGGCAGTTACGAACATACTTCAAATAAATGATTGTAGCATATTTTCATTTAAAAGTTATTTTTGGATAAGTTTAATTCATTTGACTTTTTATCCTTCCGCACAAGATACGTGTGCCGACCATATCTTGGGGTTGCCTTCGCCAGGCGGGCTGGTCGTTTGTGCTATCAGTTTGGTGGCCAGAGACACAACCCAGTGCATAAGTATTTGTTGTGTCTTTATAACCTATAGACGCCGACCGCAATCATTCGTTCTTAAACGTTATATTGCCCATACTGGCTGCAACGTTCTTATTCCTTGGCTTGCCAGCTAGCCAACTACAGCTGACTTTACAGCATGTCAAAAAGTGCGGCCATGAAGTTAATAGACAAGGTTTAGCTTGCATTTGCCATTTGTGTGTACAGCTGTTTTCTAGGTGACATTTATTTGGATACATCACATAACAATAGTCTAACGTGATGCACGTGATTTCACTGGTCAAATAAAAAAATGTAACTGCTTACTCGTCTTGAGCAATCGCTTCAGAGAGAAACGTACATTTACAGGGAGACACCCCGGAACAAGCACAGCAAGGCACAGATCACTTCGATATCGCGACTGAAAAAAGACTGCAAAATAGCTACACTTAATTTTGGTTTTACCTGTTTTTCTATTGACTGTTCTTTGTAATGTATCCATAGAAATGATGCTGAATTAATGATTTGCACTGGCTGAGAAAAAGCTGCCTGTCTGTCTCTCTCATTCACGTACTCCCGACACGTTTCATTACTATGGACAGCTGGAGATCGAATTTTGAATTTTTGAAAATAATGTTGCTAAATGTGTCAGAGAGACAGACAGCAAGTTTTATACAAATTGTTCTTAAACTATGAACTTGCCTAGTTTAAAATAAAGGTCTAAATAAAAAATAAAAGATGGAAGAGGCATTTTAACGTCCTAGATTTAGCTGGTGGTCATTTGTGGAGATAGGATCAACTGGCTGCGAATGGGTTTTTAACCAATCTGCATTCAGGATTAGACCCACCGTTGTATGAATAGTTATTTAGGTAGTTGCTTCTGATAGCACAGTTCCAGCAACTTTTGTCATTCATTATCAAGAGCCATTTTAACTTTCATGACTAGTGCAATTACCAAAGCACTACTACATTAACTTTATAAGATAACACAACCGTTATGTACTTGAGTAATATACATCATTATTAAATAGTCTAACATTTCATATGAAAGTGTACCCTTTAATTTCACCAGCACGCATCATTGAGAAATGAGAATGGTCAAAATATTGGGTGTGAGGGTTCAGTGTGGTGTTATTATACAGGAATAAGAGCAGCTTAATGTAATGGTGGGACCCTTAAAAGATACAGTGAAACGTAGTAAAAGTTATAACCCTTTCGTAAGAGCTGGAGGTCAGCACCCTCCACCTCCTCCTCCACTTTTAGGAGAGGGGGCACCTATAAAAAGTTTAACCTGCTGCAGCCCTCGCTCACGCAATCGACCCCCCCCCCCCCCCCCCTCAGGCATCTGATCATCTCCCAGCAGCTGTCCTCGCTGCA